>NC_091337.1:30304681-30427181 GCF_038502225.1 Cherax quadricarinatus
AGGCGTCCTTTGATTCCCTTCCGAGCTAATATTGCCAGAATTGCTGTGGGGCTGGCTAGCTCAAATGCCTTCTCAAGGTCGAGGTAAACGACGATACTAGGTTTTTTGTTGCTATCAGCAATCTGGCTTAGTAGAGTGGTTATGCACTCTGCTGTTCCCACTCCTTTGGTGAAGCCAAATATGTGATGATGAGAGGGTCCAAGTTTCCATAGGAGGCGGTTTAACACCATCCTCTCAGCAGTCTTGGCTAAGCAGCTGGTCAGCGATATGGGTCTCATACTGCCTGGGTCCTTGGGCTTTGGAATTGGTACGATTGCAGCTTTCTTCCAAGCTGCTGGGAGTGTCCTGGCCCTCCACGACTTGTTAATGACGTCTAGTATGGCCTCCCATCCACTCTGCCCAGCCCGTGCAATCATGGAATACGTCACACCATCGATGCCCGGGGCAGTGTCACCTGTGTTCTTAATGGCACGTCGGAGTTCCAAGTCCGTGAGGTCTACATCAGTCACATCTTCCGACTCACATGCAGCTTGTATCGTTAGCTGGCGCTGTGGCAGAAGATCCGTCTGTATATTCCGGATGTCCTGTGGGAGCTGAGTGGAGGCTCCCCTGGAAGTGAAAAGCTCCACTAGTTTCTCTGCTTCCTGGGATGGGTTGGGGTGTGCTGGTGGCCTCGGCTTGCTCTTGCCAGTTGCTATGTTGAGCTTGCCCCATATCTCAGATAAGGTGGTGTGATGCCCGAATGTTGAGCACCACTCCAGCCATTTCTCAGTTTTTACTCTGAGAGAGATTCTGCGGGCATGCTGCACAATGGCTCTCAGAGTATTCCTGTTCTCTGCCGTAGGGTTACGCCTGTATAGCTTCCTAAAGAGTTGATGCGGTGGTTCTGCTCCCGCACCTCGTCGTTGTAGAACCACCAGTCTCTTTTGTGAGTGCGTCCTGCGGACTTCTTTGGAATTGCGCACTCTGCTGCCTGGATGAGAACAGTGATTAGCTCCTGTTCAGCCGCATCACAGTCTTCAGATAGAGAGTATGTGGACCACCAGTTATGAAGATAATCCTGGAACACCTTCCAGTTGGCCCTCTTTACGTCCCATCTAGGAGGCAGCACAACTGTGGGAGGCCTGTTGATGTTGAAGGTGGTGATCACTGCAAAGTGGTCACTGACAAGGTGAGGATGAGTTTCCCATGTGGCTCCTGCTGCGAGTTGTCTTGACCCGAAGGTAAGGTCGAGGCAGCCACCCAACAGGTGTGTGGGGCCTCCATTGTTTAGCAACTTTACCTCTGGAATATCGTGTAGGAGCATTGCTATATGTCTGCCAGCAGCATTGGTTGCTGAGTGAGAGTGCAGAATAGGGTGATGTGCGTTGAAATCTCCACCCACAATAATACACTCAGTGCGTGCTAGTGCGAGGAGCTGCGCAATGTCGAGGGTGTGTCTAAGAACAAAGTCTCTGTTGACGATATTTACAGACCAGTTCTCAGTTCACGGAGTTCACTACCTTATCAGAAGATAGGTACATGGCTTCTGCCGAAAAGAAGAGGCCACGATGCTCCATGAACACGACGGAGGACTCAGATTTGGAAATGTGGGGCGAAATTCTAGCGAAGAAGTTGCGAGAGGAAGAGGAAGATCCTGCTCACATTGTAGCAGATCTGACCATGGAGCCAGCGACAATAGAAACAGGTGCGGAAATAAACACCGCACCCCACGAAAACCAAGAGGGATGGAACACTGTGGACAAGAAGAAGAAGCACCGTCCGTCCAAGGAGCAGGCAAACCAGCTCAACCGACCTGGCAAATTCAAGGTGAAGTCTTATGGGGACCACAGAACCCACTATGGGGTTGTTTCATACCTGGAATCACGACACAACCTGAAGTTCAAGATATGGTTCAACTTGAGGGGAGAACCAATATTGACTCCTCTCAACAAGGAAATGTATACCACCTTGAAGAGAGTCATGGAGACAGATCGCTCATTCACCCTGGAGGAACTGGACTCTCGGCAGAAGATCACCAAGGGTGTAGTGATGCGATACCCGCTGATGATGCCCATCGAGGCAGTAGCAGCTCACCCCAGTGTGGTGTCAGCTCAACGTCTCAAGGCAAAGACGGCAGGCAACGCACCAACCCGACAGGTTCTCATTCAGCATGTAGGACCACTGCCATCCCAGCTGGACCTCGGTTCTTGGGGCAGGTACGATGTCAGGATCTTCACAGCAGAACCAGTTCGCTGTTTCAAGTGTCAGCGTTATGGACACCTGGGTGCACTCTGTCCGAACAGAGTAATCTGCGGTGTCTGCAGCCAGCACCACCCAACCGAGGAATGCATCACCAAGCTGAAAAATGCATCGCCACCCACTCCACAATGCCCGAACTGCAGGCAGAAACACCATGCCTGGAATCCTCGATGCCCCGAGAGGCTCGCCAGAATTCAAGAAGTCTGGAAGACGCCAAAAACTCGGCAACAGGCTACGACAGATCATCAAACGATGGGTGCAGAGAACCCTGCCATACCGCAGATCTCTCAGCAGCTAAACCAAGTCAATGCCCAGGAATTCCCAACCCTAGAAGCCTCAACCAGGCGTCAAGGTCAAGAACCTCCTGCACCCCTACCTCAACGAACAAACAGAAACAAGAGGAACAGGAGGCATCAACAGGGTGCATCGGGTCAATGCGATCAGCAGGCGGCACTAAACGAGCCCCCACCGGCCATAGCACGACAACGCAGGCACTCCTTACCCGGCACAGGCGCTTTGCAGACTCAACTGGCACCTCACCAGCCGATCCCGGCTACTCAACCTGGTATACAGCAACAGACCACGGTGCATACAATAAAGAAATCCAACCCTCAGCAGTCCCTACAGACCACAGCAGCCCAGATAATATCCACTGTTTCGAACCCATCTCCAAAGCAGGCCCTCACCAGGGAGGATCTCGTAGCACTCATCAAGGTGTTCACGGATCTTATTTGCAACACAATCAACTCCACGGAACAACAGAGCGCATTCCGGCAGATGGTCAGTACTCTCCTGAGAGTGTGCTTTCTGACCGAAGAGGAGACAGTGGATGCCATGAATTTGCAGGTTCTCAGAGCGGGCAGGACTCAGTCTCCAGCTCAGGAAACAACAGCAATGGAATAACCCCTGTACCAAATCACTCCCTCAAGGTCCTACAATGGAACATTCAGGGCTTGAGGGGCAAACAGCACCTCTTGCTGGAGGCAGCAATTCGGGATCGGGTTGACATCGTCTTGCTACAAGAAACTCTGACTGTCCCGACTATGTGCCCAAGACTACCCGGTTTTGCTGGGTAGTCTTGGGCACATGGACCCGGGCATTCACTGCAGAGGCACAGCTGTATTTGTATCCAATACGATACCTCACGAGGTTATAGCCAACCCTGTGGACTGTGGGGAGGATGTCGAGGTACAGGCCATCCTTGTGCACATACCTGGGGCGCCCATTACCATCTATAACATCTACAAGAACCCTGGAGAAGAAGTGACAGGATGGAGCTTTTTATAGCGCCAAGAGGTGAGACGTAGGCCACTAGGAGAGGTAAGAACTCAGATGCTGAGAGGTCAGGTCCCTCTCAAATCCAGCCCCTCTCACTAGTGGAAGTTGTCTAAGTTGATTGCAGGTCTGTACCAAGATACCCTTGTGTTGCAGTGTCTGACAGATTGAACATTAAAATGGTATAAAATACCGACAGGTTGTTAGGTAAGACACATATGCAACAGTAGGCGAAACGTTTCATAATAATGATACCTAACTGTTGCATATGTGTCTTACCTAACAACCTGTCGGTATTTTATACCATTTTAATGTTCAATCTGTCAGACACTGCATATAAGAACATAAGAACATAAGAAAGGAGGAACACTGCAGCAGGCCTGTTGGCCCATACTAGGCAGGTCCTTTACAATTCATCCCACTAACAAACATTTGACCAGCCCTATTTTCAATGCCACCCAAGAAACAAGCTCCGATGTGCAAGTTCCACTCAAATCCAACCCCTCCCACTCATGTACTTATCCAACCTAAATTTGAAACTACCCAAAGTCCTAGCCTCAATAACCCAACTAGGTAGACTGTTCCACTCATCTACTACCCTATTTCCAAACCAATACTTTCCTATGTCCTTTCTAAATCTAAACTTATCTAATTTAAATCCATTACTGCGGGTTCTCTCTTGGAGAGATATCCTCAAGACCTTGTTAATATCCTCTTTATTAATACCTATCTTCCACTTATACACTTCGATCAGGTCTCCCCTCATTCTTCGTCTAACAAGTGAATGTAACTTAAGAGTCTTCAATCTTTCTTCATAAGAAAGATTTCTAATGCTATGTATTAATTTAGTCATCCTACGCTGAATGTTTTCTAACGAATTTATGTCCATTCTGTAATATGGAGACCAGAATTGAGCTGCATAATCTAGGTGAGGCCTTACTAATGATGTATAAAGCTGCAGTATGACCTCTTTTTTTTGTGACTATCTTGGGTACCCCAATGAGCAGTCGTGGGTGGAAGGTGCCCACTGGTGTCTGTGCAGGTTGTGAAAGGTAACTGTGGATACAAAACTAAATTACTGCATGTCTAACTTTAGATTAGCCTTAATTCTTATAAAAAGATGTGTATTTTTAGCTTATAGAGGCATCATTACTAAATTAGTCTCATAACTAAGAGTGGATAAGGAAATATGGCAACATCGGTTGTAGGCCTAATCTCGATTCTCATGTTACCTCAACCCCCCCCCCTCCTTTCCATTAACGGATATGGAAAATCAGTTGATTTCCCTGGTTTCCCACAAGGGTCGAATCATAGCGCCTGGCTCCCAGTGCAGTGAATTACTCATTAGATGTCAAAACACTATTCTAAGGTTTGCCAGGAGCCCATATGTAATAAAGTTGGTAGAATTACCGACAATATGTAAAGTAAAAGGACACAAGTGCAACTAATGTGACATTTATTGTGGCAACGTTTCGCTCTCCAGGAGCTTTATCAAGCTTGATAAAGCTCCTGGAGAGCGAAACGTTGCCACAATAAATGTCACATTAGTTGCACTTGTGTCCTTTTACTTTACAGGAGCCCATATGCTGAAGCAGTTATTTGGTTGATGTGTTAGTCAGAAGATGTGCTCGGGATGATGATCCCCCTAAGATCGTTTTGCATGAGGGAGATTTCCAGCATTTGACTGGAAACCTCACTCCCTCTGCGGTCTTCTTTGTTTTTCCCCAAGCTTTATATTTAGTGGGGATTAAACTCCAGGAGTCTTTTGTCGAACCAGACTTGCAGCCTGTCTAGATCCCTTTGTAGTCCTACTTGATCCCCAGCCTCATGTATTCTCTTCATTAATTTCACGACGTCTGTGAACAGACACACCTCTGAATTTATCCTTTCCGTCATGTCATTTACACATAGAAGAAATAGCAATAGACCAACAGGTGTGTGGGGTCTCCATTGTTTAGCAACTTTACCTCTGGAATATCGTGTAGGAGCATTGCTATATGTCTGCCAGCAGCATTGGTTGCTGAGTGAGAGTGCAGAATAGGGTGATGTGCGTTGAAATCTCCACCCACAATAATACACTCAGTGCGTGCTAGTGCGAGGAGCTGCGCAATGTCGAGGGTGTGTCTAAGAACAAAGTCTCTGTTGACGATATTTACAGACCAGTTCTCAGTTCACGGAGTTCACTACCTTATCAGAAGATAGGTACATGGCTTCTGCCGAAAAGAAGAGGCCACGATGCTCCATGAACACGACGGAGGACTCAGATTTGGAAATGTGGGGCGAAATTCTAGCGAAGAAGTTGCGAGAGGAAGAGGAAGATCCTGCTCACATTGTAGCAGATCTGACCATGGAGCCAGCGACAATAGAAACAGGTGCGGAAATAAACACCGCACCCCACGAAAACCAAGAGGGATGGAACACTGTGGACAAGAAGAAGAAGCACCGTCCGTCCAAGGAGCAGGCAAACCAGCTCAACCGACCTGGCAAATTCAAGGTGAAGTCTTATGGGGACCACAGAACCCACTATGGGGTTGTTTCATACCTGGAATCACGACACAACCTGAAGTTCAAGATATGGTTCAACTTGAGGGGAGAACCAATATTGACTCCTCTCAACAAGGAAATGTATACCACCTTGAAGAGAGTCATGGAGACAGATCGCTCATTCACCCTGGAGGAACTGGACTCTCGGCAGAAGATCACCAAGGGTGTAGTGATGCGATACCCGCTGATGATGCCCATCGAGGCAGTAGCAGCTCACCCCAGTGTGGTGTCAGCTCAACGTCTCAAGGCAAAGACGGCAGGCAACGCACCAACCCGACAGGTTCTCATTCAGCATGTAGGACCACTGCCATCCCAGCTGGACCTCGGTTCTTGGGGCAGGTACGATGTCAGGATCTTCACAGCAGAACCAGTTCGCTGTTTCAAGTGTCAGCGTTATGGACACCTGGGTGCACTCTGTCCGAACAGAGTAATCTGCGGTGTCTGCAGCCAGCACCACCCAACCGAGGAATGCATCACCAAGCTGAAAAATGCATCGCCACCCACTCCACAATGCCCGAACTGCAGGCAGAAACACCATGCCTGGAATCCTCGATGCCCCGAGAGGCTCGCCAGAATTCAAGAAGTCTGGAAGACGCCAAAAACTCGGCAACAGGCTACGACAGATCATCAAACGATGGGTGCAGAGAACCCTGCCATACCGCAGATCTCTCAGCAGCTAAACCAAGTCAATGCCCAGGAATTCCCAACCCTAGAAGCCTCAACCAGGCGTCAAGGTCAAGAACCTCCTGCACCCCTACCTCAACGAACAAACAGAAACAAGAGGAACAGGAGGCATCAACAGGGTGCATCGGGTCAATGCGATCAGCAGGCGGCACTAAACGAGCCCCCACCGGCCATAGCACGACAACGCAGGCACTCCTTACCCGGCACAGGCGCTTTGCAGACTCAACTGGCACCTCACCAGCCGATCCCGGCTACTCAACCTGGTATACAGCAACAGACCACGGTGCATACAATAAAGAAATCCAACCCTCAGCAGTCCCTACAGACCACAGCAGCCCAGATAATATCCACTGTTTCGAACCCATCTCCAAAGCAGGCCCTCACCAGGGAGGATCTCGTAGCACTCATCAAGGTGTTCACGGATCTTATTTGCAACACAATCAACTCCACGGAACAACAGAGCGCATTCCGGCAGATGGTCAGTACTCTCCTGAGAGTGTGCTTTCTGACCGAAGAGGAGACAGTGGATGCCATGAATTTGCAGGTTCTCAGAGCGGGCAGGACTCAGTCTCCAGCTCAGGAAACAACAGCAATGGAATAACCTCTGTACCAAATCACACCCTCAAGGTCCTACAATGGAACATTCAGGGCTTGAGGGGCAAACAGCACCTCTTGCTGGAGGCAGCAATTCGGGATCGGGTTGACATCGTCTTGCTACAAGAAACTCTGACTGTCCCGACTATGTGCCCAAGACTACCCGGTTTTGCTGGGTATTTTCGGCACATGGACCCGGGCATTCACTGCAGAGGCACAGCTGTATTTGTATCCAATACGATACCTCACGAGGTTATAGCCAACCCTGTGGACTGTGGGGAGGATGTCGAGGTACAGGCCATCCTTGTGCACATACCTGGGGCGCCCATTACCATCTATAACATCTACAAGAACCCTGGAGAAGAAGTGACAGGATGGAGCTTTTTATAGCGCCAAGAGGTGAGACGTAGGCCACTAGGAGAGGTAAGAACTCAGATGCTGAGAGGTCAGGTCCCTCTCAAATCCAGCCCCTCTCACTAGTGGAAGTTGTCTAAGTTGATTGCAGGTCTGTACCAAGATACCCTTGTGTTGCAGTGTCTGACAGATTGAACATTAAAATGGTATAAAATACCGACAGGTTGTTAGGTAAGACACATATGCAACAGTAGGCGAAACGTTTCATAATAATGATACCTAACTGTTGCATATGTGTCTTACCTAACAACCTGTCGGTATTTTATACCATTTTAATGTTCAATCTGTCAGACACTGCATATAAGAACATAAGAACATAAGAAAGGAGGAACACTGCAGCAGGCCTGTTGGCCCATACTAGGCAGGTCCTTTACAATTCATCCCACTAACAAACATTTGACCAGCCCTATTTTCAATGCCACCCAAGAAAAAGCTCCGATGTGCAAGTTCCACTCAAATCCAACCCCTCCCACTCATGTACTTATCCAACCTAAATTTGAAACTACCCAAAGTCCTAGCCTCAATAACCCAACTAGGTAGACTGTTCCACTCATCTACTACCCTATTTCCAAACCAATACTTTCCTATGTCCTTTCTAAATCTAAACTTATCTAATTTAAATCCATTACTGCGGGTTCTCTCTTGGAGAGATATCCTCAAGACCTTGTTAATATCCCCTTTATTAATACCTATCTTCCACTTATACACTTCGATCAGGTCTCCCCTCATTCTTCGTCTAACAAGTGAATGTAACTTAAGAGTCTTCAATCTTTCTTCATAAGGAAGATTTCTAATGCTATGTATTAATTTAGTCATCCTACGCTGAATGTTTTCTAACGAATTTATGTCCATTCTGTAATATGGAGACCAGAATTGAGCTGCATAATCTAGGTGAGGCCTTACTAATGATGTATAAAGCTGCAGTATGACCTCTTTTTTTTGTGACTATCTTGGGTACCCCAGTGAGCAGTCGTGGGTGGAAGGTGCCCACTGGTGTCTGTATGTGCAGGTTGTGAAAGGTAACTGTGGATACAAAACTAAATTACTGCATGTCTAACTTTAGATTAGCCTTAATTCTTATAAAAAGATGTGTATTTTTAGCTTATAGAGGCATCATTACTAAATTAGTCTCATAACTAAGAGTGGATAAGGAAATATGGCAACATCGGGTGTAGGCCTCATCTCGATTCTCATGTTACCTCAACCCCCCCCCCCCTCCCCTTTCCATTAACGGATATGGAAAATCAGTTGATTTCCCTGGTTTCCCACAAGGGTCGAATCATAGCGCCTGGCTCCCAGTGCAGTGAATTACTCATTAGATGTCAAAACACTATTCTAAGGTTTGCCAGGAGCCCATATGTAATAAAGTTGGTAGAATTACCGACAATATGTAAAGTAAAAGGACACAAGTGCAACTAATGTGACATTTATTGTGGCAACGTTTCGCTCTCCAGGAGCTTTATCAAGCTTGATAAAGCTCCTGGAGAGCGAAACGTTGCCACAATAAATGTCACATTAGTTGCACTTGTGTCCTTTTACTTTACAGGAGCCCATATGCTGAAGCAGTTATTTGGTTGATGTGTTAGTCAGAAGATGTGCTCGGGATGATGATCCCCCTAAGATCGTTTTGCATGAGTGAGATTTCCAGCATTTGACTGGAAACCTCACTCCCTCTGCGGTCTTCTTTGTTTTTCCCCAAGCTTTATATTTAGTGGGGATTAAACTCCAGGAGTCTTTTGTCGAACCAGACTTGCAGCCTGTCTAGATCCCTTTGTAGTCCTACTTGATCCCCGGCCTCATGTATTCTCTTCATTAATTTCACGACGTCTGCGAACAGACACACCTCTGAATTTATCCTTTCCGTCATGTCATTTACACATACAAGAAATAGCAATAGACCTATGGAACCTGATTTGACACATGCACTCACTCTGACACTTCGTCACGTACCAACACACTGTATTTCCTTTCTATCAGGCATTCCCTCATCCATTCATTGATTCCTACCTGCTCCTCTAGCTTCTTAACCAGTCTTTTGTACTGTGTTGAAATCCTTCTTACAGTCCAAGAAGATACAATCTACCCATCCCTTTCTCTCTTTCTCCTTATGTACCCTTGTCGTAGAACTCCAGTAGGTTTGTGGCGCAGGATTTCCTTTCCCTGAATCCATACTGGTTGTCATCAATGAGCCCATTCCTTTCTAGGTGCTCCACCACTCTTCTGATAATCATTCCCGTGGCTTTTTATACATGTCAGTGACATTGGTCTCTAGTTACGTGGTGGCTGCCTGTCTCTTTACTTAAAAATTGGGACTATGCTGTTTTCCACACTTCCGGCAGTTGCCCTGTTTCGATGCATATACTGAAGATGGTTGTTAGCAGCGTGCACACAGTGCATCTGCTCCCTCTCTCAGGACCCAAGAAGAGATGTTATCTGGGCCCACTCACTGCCTGCGAGGTATCTGGTTCACCTAGCATTTTCTTTTCCTCAGTTGTGCGCAGTGCATCCAGCATTTGCTGGTGTACCCACCACCACGGTTTGCTGGAAGCCTCTCTGTCTCCACTATGAATACCTCCCTAAATTTTGTGGTGAGCTCTTCACATTCTTCCTGGTCGTTCCCTGTGATCTTCCCTCCTTCCTTCCTCAGCCTGATTACCTGGTCCTTGACTGTTTAACAACCCTGAGTCAGATTTGACTTTTGATGTTATGCAGTGCTGCTGGGCCTCTCCTTATCCATGTATATTCATCTGTGGCTCTGGTTCAATAACTTGTTTTCCTTGGTTCTACGCTTTCTATACTTTTTCCATCCTATAGCATACCTAGTTTTGGCCTCTATACACCACCTGGTAAACCTTAGGCTCTTGTCATCCCTTTTTTCCTGTTGTCCATTTGTACAAACTTCTTTCCCTCCCTGCACTTTGTGGTCACGTGTTCCATAATCTCATTTACTGTTTTACTGTCTTTCGCTCTAGTTCTCTTCCCCAGTGCACCTTATGCAGGAATTTCTTCATACCTGTGTATACCTATTTTTTGAAGTTTGGTTTCTTCTCTCCATCTCGTGCACTTTCACTTTGCACTGTTAAATCTTCTATGTATTTGAAATTGAGGACCACGTGATCACTTGTGCCAAGGTGAATATGAAGTCCTGCATTGCTGGTTCATCCTCTCATCTCTCTCTGGTTGTGTCCTTAACATGTTGGCGTTTGAAGTTTTCAAGCACCACCTCCATCATCTTAACATTCCAAGTCTCTGGTTCCCCATGTGGCTCCAGGTTTTCCCAGTCAATCTGCTTATGGTTAAAATTCCCCATGATGAGTAACTTTGCCCTGCTGATGTAGGCCTCTTCTTACAACCTTGACTATTGTGTCTACCATCTCTCTGTTGTTCTCATTGTACTCTTGTCTTGATCTTCTGCTGTTTTGTAATAGGTTTCACTTCACTCCAATCATCACTTTTGTATCCCCGGTCTGAAGTGTTTTTACTATGTAGTCATCTGCTTCACCTTCTGCCCAGTCCTCCCATCTCAAAACTTCATTGGTTTTTGAAGAGCAGTGCAACTCCTTTCCCCCCTCTGTTTTCCCTGCCGTTCCTCAGGATCTAATTTCCAGTTGGGAAGATCTCATCTGTTATCACCACCAAGAGCTTTGTCTCCATCAATCAATCAAGTTTATTCTCTATAAGGATTACAATGCGGGGTTTACAGATTTTGGATATTGTGTGGTTTACATGTTTTAAAATACTAATTACAGAGGGGGCCACTAGGACACCTAGCATGGCTAGGCATTTCGGGCAGACTTAGATTAATTCTAAACTTCAAATTATTACAGATTATGGTATTAAGGCTAAGTGACTACATTATAGTTTGTGAATTTAGCAATGTGAATGCTTTTTTTTGGCACAATACATAGTGTCTATATTGGAGTATCATAGGCAAGCTTATGACTGGTTAGGATTCATAATTTTAAGATTAAGAGTGGTATTTCTGTGTTTATAGTCAATGGGTGAGTGAATGTAAGTGTGAACCACCAGGTGGTTAACATGTAGTTAATAAATTAGACACATGTGCAACTCTTGGGTATCTTTATTGAGGAAACGTTTCGCCACACAGTGGCTTCATCAGTCCATACATAGGAGAAACTTGAAGAACAGGAGGAGAATGAGGTAATCAGTCCCTCAACCTTGAGTCGATGTGTTCAGTCCATCAATCTTGAGTAGAATACGGCAGATGAGCGGAGAAGCAGCTTATAAACCGTATGGCAGGAGAGGTGTAGCAGTCATAGGTAGTGTCACATTTGTTCAATGTGGAAGTAGGTTGTGCCCAAGAATTAGGCAAGCGAAGAATTCCTAAGTATTAAGATCCCAAGAAGTTGCAGTGTCTGACAGGTTTGTAGATGAATGGTTCAGAGAACCGACATGTTGATAAATTAGACACATGTGTCTAATTTATCAACATGTCGGTTCTCTGAACCATTCATCTACAAACCTGTCAGACACTGCAACTTCTTGGGATCTTAATACTTAGGAATTCTTCGCTTGCCTAATTCTTGGGCACAACCTACTTCCACATTGAACAAATGTGACACTACCTATGACTGCTACACCTCTCCTGCCATACGGTTTATAAGCTGCTTCTCCGCTCATCTGCCGTATTCTACTCAAGATTGATGGACTGAACACATCGACTCAAGGTTGAGGGACTGATTACCTCATTCTCCTCCTGTTCTTCAAGTTTCTCCTATGTATGGACTGATGAAGCCACTGTGTGGCGAAACGTTTCCTCAATAAAGATACCCAAGAGTTGCACATGTGTCTAATTTATCAACATGTCGGTTCTCTGAACCATTCATCTACAAACATGTAGTTAGTTGACGGGGGGTATCAGGAAGATAAGATGTTTTCTAACGGTAGTTTTGAAAGTGATGAATGTGTCTGCAGTTCTAGAGTTTTCAGGTAGGTTGTTCCAGATTTTAGGCCCTTTGCCATACATTGAATTTTTGTAAAGGTTTAGTCGGACACGGGGAATGTCATAGAGATGTTTGTGTCTGGTATTATGCCTGTGGGTCCTGTCACAACTATCAAGAAAGCATTCTAGGTGAAGGTTAATATTGGAATTTAAGGTCCTGTAGGTGTAGATTGCACAGTAGTAAGTGTGGATGTTCTGAACAGGGAGTAAATTTAGATCTATGAAAAGTGGGGGGGGGGGGTGTTGCCAGAGATGGGATTTAGTGATTATTTTTACTGTGACTTTGTTGGGTTATTATTGGCTTTAGATGTGTTGCTGCAGTTGATCCCCAAGCACAAATAACGTAGGTGAGGTATGGATAAATGAGTGAATGGTATAGTGTGAGAAGGTCACTTTGCGGCACATAATATCGTATCTTCGAGAGGATCCCCACCGTTTTGGATATTTTTTTTGTTGTGTGTTGGATATGGGTGCTGAAATTTAGGTTGTCGAGGTATAGACCTAGGAATTTGCCCTCATTATGTCTGGCAATTAGAGTGTTGTCCATCTTAATGTTAAGTTGTGCAACACCTGCTCTGCCACCATACATAATGTAGTAGGTTTTGTCAGTGTTAAGTATCATCCAAGTCAGAATTTTGAGCAGCTCCTCGTTGACAATGGTGTTGAGGGTGGCAAGATTAGGGTGGGAGATGACGTAAGTCGTGTCGTCAGCAAAGAGAATGGGTTTCAGGTGTTGAGATACATTTGGAAGATCATTGATGTAAATCAGAAAGAGCAGGGGACCAAGGACACTTCCCTGCGGTACTCCAGTATCAAGTGGCCGTGTGCTATGATAACCGGTGATGCCTTAGTGATGTGTTCTTGCCACTGCTCACACTTCTTATTCCATCTACGTTGGTGTACCATATTTTCAGCTTCATTTAACATACTGTATTCTGGGGGTGGGAGGGTGTGGAAGGCAAGGCTGGATATTGTGTGAGGCTTCTGTAACAGCGTTGATAGTGCTGGGAAGGGTGGGGATTGTGGGTGTGGAGTGTGGCTTATTTTTGTTTGTTTGGTTGGTGTACGGTGGTAGAGGTTGAGGAGAGGCTGTGGGTGGTTCTGTGGGAATTTGAGTTTGTTGTTGCCCCTGAGGCTGCACTTCTCTGTCTGTCAGTACCTACTTTGCCTACCCTTTCTGTCACTGGCGTCTTCTCACTCTTTTAGTTGCTCCCCATCTTTTAGTGGTGTATCGCAGTAGAGGTACACTCGCAGGTACTTTTGGCAGTTCTTCAACAGTTGTTTCTGCTGAAGGATCTTGTTTTGTACCATTTCTGTCTTGAATGTGAAGTTTGCTGTGTGCGTGTGTATGTATTCACGTATCTGTACTCGCCTAATTGTGGTTGTAGGGGTCGATTCACAGCTCCTGGCTTGCCTCTCTACTGATCGCTACTAGGTCACTCTTCCTGCTCCGTGAGCTTTATCATACCTCGTCTTAAAGCTAGGTATGGTTCCTGCCTCCACTACATCACTTCCCAGACTATTCCACTTCCTGACAACACTGTGACTGAAGAAATACTTACTAACATCCCTGTGATTCATCTGAGTCGCCAACTTCCAACTGTGTTCCCTAGTTGCTTGTGAAGGCTAGTTCACCAAACGGGGAGTAGAATGAAATTAGCTCTGAGGCCTCCACATCATCGTATATCCTCGGATCACGGTATAACACCTAGTTCTGCTGGGTGCGTGATTCTTGTAGGATTTTTTGGTCCAGTGGGTTAGAGCGTCGTGAATTTTCGCTCTAACTAAAACAACATGGGTTCGATCCCCCCATCTAGTAGAAGTGTTGTTATTGATTAAATTCCACTCGTCCGTGGTTAAAATACTATATGTATGTATGTATGTATATATATCTATGTATATATATATATATATATATATATAATATATATATATATATATATATATATATATATATATATATATATATATATATATATATATAATATATATATATAATATATATATAATATACACATATGTAAGAGGCAACTAAAATGCTGGGAGCAAGGGGCTAGTAACCTCTTCTCCTGTATAAATTACTAAATTTGAAGAGAAACTTTTCTTTTTCTTTTTGGGCCACCCTGCCTCGGTGGGATACGGCCGGTTTGTTAATATATATATATATATATATATATATATATATATATATATATATATATATATATATATATATATATATATATATGCAAAATAACCACTGTGAAAGAATAGAGAAATTCCAAGCGCTTTCGTGACTACTCACATTATCAAGGAACAATGAAAGTAAAGCATCAAAGGAAGGTATATAAAGGGGTAGCCCACACCTCACTATCAGATCCCACAACAAAGAAACACCTGACGCGCGACTCATAAGAAAGTGAACATAATGTGAGTAGTCTACTGTTCCTGCCTACTTTCTGTATTCGACTGAAGAAGCCTACTGTGTAGGCGAAACGTTTCGGAATAAAGTTGTCTAACTGTTGCATATGTGTCTTACCTAACAACCTGTCGGTATTGTATACCATTTTGATGTTCATCTTGTCAGACACTGCAACACCTTGGACAAGCTTTTCAAGTGAGAAGTGTTGGATCTGAGAGGGACATGACCTTTCAGTGGTTACATTCTCACTACTACTACTACTACTACTACTCTGCACCTCTCCTTCCGACAGTATTTAAGTCTCCGCACTGTCGCTTGATCTTCAGATAGTTCCTGACTATGGAACTGAACTTCTCCAGGCCGAGGGACTGACAACCTCAAATTCTACGACTACAAGGGTGATGGACTGATTACATCGTCTTCACATCTCTACTGTTCCTGTCTACTTTCTGTATTCGACTGAAGAAGCCTACTGTGTAGGCGAAACGTTCCGGAATAAAGTTGTCTAACTGTTGCATGTGTGTCTTACCTAACAACCTGTCGGTATTGAAGACATCTTGTCGGTTTTATATACCATTCGTACATACCATTCAGTGGTGACCTGTACTTAACTCTGTGAAGAAGTGTCTTGTGTGCTCCCCGTGGACTGAACCAAGATGCCCTCCATCGAGCAACTTTACCAGCAGCTTAAGGAAGAATTGAGGGTAGCGAAAATGGAGATACGGCGATTGACCGAGGAAAACAAGAGGATACGTAGTAGTCCTCCTGTTTCGAGTCCTCAGGTCAAGAAGGGATCGTGGTCAGTGGCTGGACAGCAGGGGACGACGAAGTTGACGATCAAGAAGACGAATGGAAAACCAGAAGCGATGAAGAAGAAAGAGACTGCTGTGGAAACTCTTGTGGAAACCTCCAACGCATTCTCGGTGCTACCCGACGAATGTGAGTCGACTACTGGGACCGTCACGACGAACGACAACAAGGAAGGTAAGAATATTGTTGTTGTTGGGGATAGCCAGGTTAGATACATGGATAGGGCATTCTGCTTGAAGGACAGGAGTAGGAGACAAAGGGTATGCTTTCCTGGGGCTGGGATGGAGGACATTGTTAGCCGGCTTGACAACATCATGAACGGTAATGGGATCAATCTTATTATTTGCCTCAGTGCTGGAGGCAATGATGTAGGCAAGCGTAGAAGTGAGGATTTAGTTAGAAAGTTCAGGACAGCTATAGACATAATTAGGAAGAAGGGGGGGGCGCCCTGTTATATGTGGCATTTTGCCAAGAAGAGGTGTTGGTAATGAATGGTTGTCCAGAGCAATTGGTATTAATTGTTGGCTGGATAAACACTGTAAGGATAATGCAGTACCATTCATTGACAACTGGGACAACTTCTATGGTCGAAATGACATGTATGCCAGGGATGGGGTTCACTTATCCAGGGCAGGTGTGGGTTTTCTTGCTAACTCAGTTGAGTGGGTTGTTAGGACTTTAAACTAGGATTAGTTAGAGGTATGGGTTTAGAAATGATAAATAATGAGTTTGGATATATTGACTTATGCTCTGATATTAAGAATCTTAATAGTAACTGTCGTGTGTCATGGAGTAAGTGTGGGTATTGATAATTTCAGAAATTGTGTAAAAACAAAGATCAATAGGAAAAATGTGCAGAAGAAAAAACATATGATGGTATTTTATGCTAACAGTCGAAGTGCAAGAAATAAAATTAATGAAATACGTTTGGTAGCATGTGCTGGGAACTTCGATATCATTGCATTAACTGAAACGTGGTATGATTTAAAGAGTCGGGATATGACTGCTGAGTGTAATATTCAGGGATTTAAGTTGTTCAATGTGGATAGATCTAATGGGAAGGGGGGAGGAGTTGCATTATATGTTCGAGAAAATATTAATTGTTGCATAAAAACAGGTATAAAAATAGATGGAGCAGTAACAGAATCTGTTTGGGTAGAGTTCGCAGAGGGTCAAGAAAAACTAATTCTAGGTGTAATATACCGACCTCCAGGCTTGGATCACGATAGAGGGAGACTTCTTTGGGACGAAATTGTTAGGGCTTCTAGACACAATAACATAGTCATAGTAGGGGACTTTAACTTTAGTCAAATTGACTGGAATTCTTTGACAGGTAATATAGAGTCCAGTGACTTTATGGAAACAGTCCAGGACTGTTTTCTGAAGCAGAGCGTAACAGAGCCTACTAGGGGTAATAATTTGCTAGACCTAGTCTTGACAAATAAGGAAACACTAGTGAATAATCTGGAGATCACTGAAGAGCTTGGCGCAAGTGATCACAAATCCATCACTTTTAGCATTAACTGGGAATGCAAGAATAATGATAATACAGTAAAAATCCCTGATTTTCGTTCTGCCGATTATAATGGACTTAGGGAACACCTGTCTAATCTTGATTGGAGTTGTATAGCTAATGATTTTATTAACGATGATCATACTTATGATTATGAAGGGATCTGCTTTTATGATTGTTTTCTTAATAATGTACACAGTGCCCAGAGTATATACATTCCCCAGAGAGAAATTAGGTCTAATAATAACGATCCCAAATGGGTTAACAGGAGGCTAAAGCATCTATTAGGGGAGAAAAGGGGAATTTATAGGCGCATCAGAAGAGGAGAGGTTAACCTTACTGACCAATATGTTCAGCTTAAAAGAGAAGTAAAAAAGGCGATTAGAAAGGCGAAACGTGACTATGAAATTAGAGTTGCTAATGAATCAAAGACTAATCCAAAGGGATTCTTTCAAGTGTATAGGACGAAGGTGAAGGAAAAAGTAGGACCTCTGAAAATTGGGAATGGACAGCTGACGGATAACGAACTGGAAATGTGCTCCTTATTTAATGACTATTTTTTGTCAGTTTTTACACAGGAAGATGTAAATGAGATTCCAGTAATCAACGATTACTTAGTTCCTGATGAATTTAAGTTAACTAATATTACTGTCACGAGGGACATGGTTATTAAACAGATAGACAAACTGAAGCAAAATAAGTCCCCGGGACCCGATGATCTGTTTTCCAGGGTACTTAAGGAATGCAAGATGGAGCTTAGTCAGCCATTAACGAGTGTATTCAATGCATCCATCCTTACCAGTGTTGTGCCAGAGTTGTGGAAGATGGCTAATGTGGTTCCTATATTCAAATCAGGGGATAAGTCCACTCCTTCAAATTACCGTCCAATAAGCCTGACATCTATAGTGGGCAAGTTATTAGAATAAATTATAGCTGACATTATCAGAAGTCACCTTGAAGAGCATAACTTGATAAATGAATCTCAGCATGGATTCACGAGAGGTCGTTCCTGCCTGACAAACTTACTGACGTTCTTCAATAGAACATTTGAGGCAGTTGACAGTGACAAGGAATATGATATTGTTTATTTGGATTTTAGTAAAGCCTTCGACAGAGTACCTCACAAGAGACTCTTAAGAAAAGTGGCAGCTCATGGTATAGGAGGTAAAGTTCTAGCATGGATTGAGGCATGGCTTACCAATAGAAAGCAGAGAGTTACCATTAATGGAGTGAAATCTGAATGGGGATTAGTCACTAGTGGCGTTCCACAAGGATCAGTTTTAGGGCCTCTACTGTTCATAATTTACATTAATGACCTTGATGAAGAACATCAAAATGGTATACAATACCGACAGGTTGTTAGGTAAGACACATATGCAACAGTTAGACAACTTTATTCCGAAACGTTTCGCCTACACAGTAGGCTTCTTCAGTCGAATACAGAAAGTAGGCAGGAACAGTAGAGATGTGAAGACGATGTAATCAGTCCATCACCCTTAAAGTCGTAGAATTTGAGGTTGTCAGTCCCTCGGCCTGGAGAAGTTCAGTTCCATAGTCAGGAACTATCTGAACTCTACTGTTCCTGCCTACTTTCTGTATTCGACTGAAGAAGCCTACTGTGTAGGCGAAACGTTTCGGAATAAAGTTGTCTAACTGTTGCATATGTGTCTTACCTAACAACCTTGATGAAGGGATTACTAGTGACATGAGTAAGTTTGCTGATGATACAAAGATAGGCCGTATAATTCACTCTGAGGAGGATATCAATGAACTCCAGGACGATTTGAACAAATTAATGTCTTGGTCTGAAAAATGGCAGATGAAGTTTAATGTGGATAAGTGTAAGGTACTTGCCCTTGGTAATGAAAATAACCCTCGAAGCTATAATCTAGGTGAAGTAGAGCTTGGTCATACAGAATGTGAAAAAGACTTGGGAGTCATGGTAAGCAGAAATCTAAAGCCAAGACAGCAGTGCCTTAGTGTGCGCAACAAGGCCAACAGATTACTTGGATTTATCTCAAGAAGTATAAGTAACAGAAGTCCAAAAGTTATTTTACAGCTCTATACATCACTAGTGAGGCCTCATTTAGATTATGCTGCTCAGTTTTGGTCCCCTTACTACAGGATGGACATAGACTCATTAGAGAACATACAGAGAAGAATGACTAAAATGATTTACTGTGTAAGGAACCTCCCGTATGAAGATAGACTTAAAGCCTTAAATCTCCACTCTCTGGAGAGGCGTAGAATGAGGGGAGATATCATTGAAGTGTATAAGTGGATGACGGGCATAAACAAGGGAGACATTAATAAAGTACTGAGGGTGTCGAACCAGGTAAGAACCAGGAATAATGGATTTAAGTTGGATAAATTTAGATTTAGAAAGGACATAGGTAAGTACTGGTTTTCTAACAGAGTTGTAGATGCGTGGAACAGTCTTCCCAGTGGAGTGATAGAGGCTAGGACCTTGGGTAGCTTTAAGAAGAGACTGGACAAATATATAAGTGGGAGGGGCTGGGTTTGATTGGTGTCATGGGGTACGGGAGTTATGTCGTTTTGATAAGGACCTGCCTCGTATGGGCCAGTAGGCCTTCTGCAGTGTTCCTACATTCTTATGTTCTTATGTTCTTATATTCTTATGATATACCGTCCCCCTAATTTAGATAGGGACCAGGGGAGACTACTATGGGAGGTAATTGTTAGGGCCACAAGGCACGATAATGTAGTAATTCTAGGAGACTTTAACTTTAGTCATATTGATTGGAATTTCTTGACTGGGAATTTAGAATCAAGCGACTTCTTAGAAGTAGTTCAGGATTGAAGATTGAGACACTTATGCAGCATATGGGAAACTTTATTAAGGAAACGTTTCGCCACACAGTGGCTTCATCAGTCCAATACAAAGATGAAGGCGTAAGGAGAGGAGGAGTATGAGGTAATCAGTCCCTCAGCCTGGAGTCGATGTGTTCAGTCCATCAATCTGATGGACTGATGGACTGATGGATTGATGGACTGAACACATCGACTCTAGGTTGAGGGACTGATTACCTCATTCTCCTCCTCTCCTTACGCCTTCCTCCTTGTATTGGACTGATGAAGCCACTGTGTGGCGAAACGTTTCCTGAATAAAGATTCCCAAATGCTGCATAAGTGTCTCAATCTTCAACTTGTCGGTTTTTCAAACCATTCATCATAGTTCAGGATTGTTTTTTGAAGCAGTTTGTGACAGAACCTACAAGGGGTAATAACCTGCTTGACTTAGTTCTGGCAAACAATGAATCCCTTGTTAATAATTTAGAAGTTTCAGAGGAACTGGGTCCTAGCGACCACAAATCAATTACATTTAGAATTGAATGGAAGTATGATAGTAGCGATAACTCAGTAACAGTCCCAGATTTTCGCTTAGCAGATTACGATGGGCTTAGAGAACACTTATCATCTGTTGACTGGGGTAACGAAGAGAGCTATCAATATGACAGTTTTCTGAACACTATACATGCTGCTCAAAGAACGTTTATCCCTTACAAAGAAATTAGATCAAATAGAAATGACCCAAAATGGATGAATAATAGGTTGCACATGTGTCTAATTTATCAACATGAATAATAGGCTGAAATATCTACTAGGGCATAAGAAAGGAATTTATAGGCGTATCAAAAGAGGCGAGGGTCATCTTATGAATCAGTATATTGACATTAAGAGGGACATTAAAAAGGGGATAAGAAAAGCTAAAAGGGACTATGAAATTAAAGTTGCTAGGGATTCTAAAACTAACCCAAAAAGTTTTTTCCAGGTATATAGAACAAAAGTTAGAGATAAGATAGGTCCCCTTAAAAATAACTATGGGCATCTTACTGACAAAGAGAATGAAATGTGCTCGATTTTAAATAATTATTTTCTCTCGGTTTTTACACAGGAAGACACTAATAATATTCCGGTAATTAATTTTTACAGTTTGCCAGAAGAAGATAAATTATGTAACATCACAGTCACTAGTGAAATGGTTGTGAAGCAGATAGGCCGACTGAAGCAAAATAAGTCACCGGGTCCTGATGAGGTTTTTTCAAGGGTTCTTAAGGAATGCAAAATGGAAGTCTGTGAACCATTAACTAATATTTTTAATTTATCTCTTCAAACAGGTGTAGTGTCTGATATGTGGAAGATGGCTAATGTAATTCCTATTTTTAAAACAGGGGACAAGTCGTTACCGTCACATTACCGCCCAATAAGCCTGACCTCAATTGTAGGCAAATTACTAGAGTCAATTATAGCTGAGATTATAAGAAGCCATCTCGATAAGCATAGCTTGATTAATGATACTCAGCATGGATTCACAAGAGGCCGGTCATGTCTAACTAATTTATTAACTTTCTTCAGTAAAGCTTTTGAGGCTGTTGACCACGATAAAGAATTTGATATTATTTACTTAGATTTTAGTAAGGCATTTGATAGAGTTCCGCACCGAAGACTGTTGAAGAAAGCAGCAGCTCATGGCATTGCGGGAAGGGTGCTCTCGTGGATCGAGTCATGGCTCACAGACAGGAAGCAGAGAGTGTCCATAAATGGGGTTAAATCCGAGTGGGGATCAGTAACAAGTGGCGTTCCACAGGGATCAGTCTTGGGCCCGTTGTTGTTTATAATATATATCAATGATCTTGATGAAGGAATTATTACGACATATCCTCCTCCTCGCTAGTGTCCATAGTTAGGAGTACATACGGTGTAGTCGCTTATGAGATGCACCAGTTGAACTGAACATTAAAATGGTATAAAATACCGACAGATTGTTAGGTAAGACACATATGCAACAGTTAGGTATCTTTATTTCGAAACGTTTCGCCTACACAGTAGGCTTCTTCAGTCGAGTACAGAAAAGTTGATAGAAGAGTGCTTGAACAGCATATGTCGCATCATTGTAGAAACCTTTCTCCATCGGGAGCCAGAGACGGGTCATCGCAAGATTGAGACCCGTGCCAGGACTACTGTCTTGGCGAACATTATACATACATACATACATACAAGGAATTACTAGTGATATGAGCAAATTCGCCGATGACACGAAGATAGGTAGGATAATTGATTCAAACGTAGATGTTAGGGAACTTCAGGAGGATTTAGACATGAACATTAAAATGGTATAAAATACCGACAGATTGTTAGGTAAGACTCTGAAACAATATGAAGTTGAAGTGACAGAATGGAGCCTTATATAGTGCCAGGAGGTGAGACGTAGGTTGCTTTGGGAGGGCAGGTCCCTCTCAAACTCACTGCAACACAAGGGTATCTTGGTACAGACCATCAACTTCGACAACCTCTACTAGTGAGAACGGATGAGTTTGAGAGGGACCTGCCCTCCCAAAGCAACCTACGTCTCACCTCCTGGCACTATATAAGGCTCCATCCTGTCACTTCATCTCCATATTGTTTCATACTATGGAACAATGCTCTTCTCCAGACTGAGGGACTGACCACCTCAAAACTTTAAGGGTGATGGACTGATTACATCGTCTTCAAGTATTTTCTGCTTCTATCAACTTTTCTGTACTCGACTGAAGAAGCCTACTGTGTAGGCGAAACGTTTCGAAATAAAGATACCTAACTGATGCATATGTGTCTTACCTAACAACCTGTCGGTATTTTATACCATTTTAATGTTCACACATAATGGTAGTAAAGTGTTAATGGACAGCTCGTTCAGTCATTAGATAAACCATGCAAAATTACTTTTCAAACCATTGATCATAAATAAATGATACTTGTAAAATTTTATTAATTGCTGCATTTATTATACCTGTATATATTGTATTCAAACATTATTACATTCACACATTTATAAACAAGAACATTATTCATACATGACAGTTGTGAGAAGGGAAGACTAATGAGAGAGAGAGAGAGAGAGAGAGAGAGAGAGAGAGAGAGAGAGAGAGAGAGAGACAGAGAGAGACAGAGACAGAGAGAGACAGAGACAGAGAGAGACAGAGAGAGAGAGAGAGAGAGAGACAGAGAGAGAGAGACAGAGAGAGAGAGACAGAGAGAGAGAGACAGAGAGAGAGAGAGAGAGAGAGAGAGAGAGAGAGAGAGAGAGAGAGAGAGAGAGAGAGAGAGAGAGAGTCCTTCCATGACACTGTGCACACTCCTACTACCTTCAAGTATTTATCTTTTCAAAATTAGATGACAGTGCTGGACTTACTATATGTGCGGCTGAGAGTTCTGGTGGCAGAATTCGAGTGTAAATTTTGGTTTAAGTGGAGGTTGAGGTAAACAGTCCTTATGCCACCTAAACTTTCTCACTCAACAATACATACCGCTAAGTCCAGCACTGTGATTTAATTTCATAAGTTGGTATAAACCAATTTCATAAGTATTTGAAGCGAGTCAATTTAACTTTCTTTTGCTTTTGTCAATACATATCCCTACTAATGTAGACAAAAGACCTTAAGTGCCAGATGGGACCTTGTACAAATTTCTGTAGTTGTGGTCAGTTAATGTTTGTTATAAACGTACTTTTTGTAATCTAGATGTAAGCTGCATGTTACTTCGTTTAGTATTTTAATAATTTGTGGATAGACCCTTTCATCAAGAATTTGTTCTGGGGAATATTGTTGACACAGACAAAAAATACGTCATCTGCTTTTTATCAGATAGACATTAAAATATTTACTTTCCATCCTTGTATCTTTATATAAAACTATTGTGAAGTTACTATGGTATTTTGGACTACAGACATGTAGCCATTTTGGCTAAAAAAACATGAGTGTTTGTGGGTTAAAAGCTTTTCATCTGGGGATGATGTGACGCCACACTCCATGTTGAGGTGTTGTGTGCCAAGTATTCTGGAGTTAGTTTGTGTGCTTGTATTTCCAAGGTTATATGAGTGATTATTTCTATCTGTAGTTTACTCTGGTAATAGCAAGCTTGAGATATCCTGTCATTCATAAATTAGGAATATATTAAAATAGTTTTTATTTACTTGGAGTTTTGATATTGATTTCAAAAAGGATTTTACTTCTGAGTTATTTAACTTTTATTCACATTTTTTTTTGTAAATTTTAAGTAAACTTGTTATTATAATAATTATTATTATCTTATTATTATTATTATTATCAAAATAAAGAGCAAAACCTTCTTAAGCAAACTGAGTTATTTTCGTTCATATTTTTTAAAGTTTCCAGTCCATGTCATTAGTCGAGAAATTATAGTCTTTCAACAAGCTGGGACAAACTACAAATTAAGGTAAAGTTTTATTTTATTTTTTTTTTTTTTTATTATCACACCGGCCGATTCCCACCAAGGCAGGGTGGCCCGAAAAAGAAAAACTTTCACCATCATTCACTCCATCACTGTCTTGCCAGAAGGGTGCTTTACACTACAGTTTTTAAACTGCAACATTAACACCCCTCCTTCAGAGTGCAGGCACTGTACTTCCCATCTCCAGGACTCAAGTCCGGCCTGCCGGTTTCCCTGAATCCCTTCATAAATGTTACTTTGCTCACACTCCAACAGCACGTCAAGTATTAAAAACCATTTGTCTCCATTCACTCCTATCAAACACGCTCACGCATGCCTGCTGGAAGTCCAAGCCCCTCGCACACAAAACCTCCTTTACCCCCTCCCTCCAACCCTTCCTAGGCCGACCCCTACCCCGCCTTCCTTCCACTACAGACTGATACACTCTTGAAGTCATTCTGTTTCGCTCCATTCTCTCTACATGTCCGAACCACCTCAACAACCCTTCCTCAGCCCTCTGGACAACAGTTTTGGTAATCCCGCACCTCCTCCTAACTTCCAAACTACGAATTCTCTGCATTATATTCACACCACACATTGCCCTCAGACATGACATCTCCACTGCCTCCAGCCTTCTCCTCGCTGCAACATTCATCACCCACGCTTCACACCCATATAAGAGCGTTGGTAAAACTATACTCTCATACATTCCCCTCTTTGCCTCCAAGGACAAAGTTCTCTGTCTCCACAGACTCCTAAGTGCACCACTCACTCTTTTTCCCTCATCAATTCTATGATTCACCTCATCTTTCATAGACCCATCTGCTGACACGTCCACTCCCAAATATCTGAATACGTTCACCTCCTCCATACTCTCTCCCTCCAATCTGATATTCAATCTTTCATCACCTAATCTTTTTGTTATCCTCATAACCTTACTCTTTCCTGTATTCACCTTTAATTTTCTTCTTTTGCACACCCTACCAAATTCATCCACCAATCTCTGCAACTTCTCTTCAGAATCTCCCAAGAGCACAGTGTCATCAGCAAAGAGCAGCTGTGACAACTCCCACTTTGTGTGTGATTCTTTATCTTTTAACTCCACGCCTCTTGCCAAGACCCTCGCATTTACTTCTCTTACAACCCCATCTATAAATATATTAAACAACCACGGTGACATCACACATCCTTGTCTAAGGCCTACTTTTACTGGGAAAAAATTTCCCTCTTTCCTACATACTCTAACTTGAGCCTCACTATCCTCGTAAAAACTCTTCACTGCTTTCAGTAACCTACCTCCTACACCATACACTTGCAACATCTGCCACATTGCCCCCCTATCCACCCTGTCATACGCCTTTTCCAAATCCATAAATGCCACAAAGACCTCTTTAGCCTTATCTAAATACTGTTCACTTATATGTTTCACTGTAAACACCTGGTCCACACACCCCCTACCTTTCCTAAAGCCTCCTTGTTCATCTGCTATCCTATTCTCCGTCTTACTCTTAATTCTTTCAATTATAACTCTACCATACACTTTACCAGGTACACTCAACAGACTTATCCCCCTATAATTTTTGCACTCTCTTTTATCCCCTTTGCCTTTATACAAAGGAACTATGCATGCTCTCTGCCAATCCCTAGGTACCTTACCTTCTTCCATACATTTATTAAATAATTGCACCAACCACTCCAAAACTATATCCCCACCTGCTTTTAACATTTCTATCTTTATCCCATCAATCCCGGCTGCCTTACCCCCTTTCATTTTACCTACTGCCTCACGAACTTCCCCCACACTCACAACTGGCTCTTCCTCACTCCTACAAGATGTTATTCCTCCTTGCCCTATACACGAAATCACAGCTTCCCTATCTTCATCAACATTTAACAATTCCTCAAAATATTCCTTCCATCTTCCCAATACCTCTAACTCTCCATTTAATAACTCTCCTCTCCTATTTTTAACTGACAAATCCATTTGTTCTCTAGGCTTTCTTAACTTGTTAATCTCACTCCAAAACTTTTTCTTATTTTCAACAAAATTTGTTGATAACATCTCACCCACTCTCTCATTTGCTCTCTTTTTACATTGCTTCACCACTCTCTTAACTTCTCTCTTTTTCTCCATATACTCTTCCCTCCTTGCATCACTTCTACTTTGTAAAAACTTCTCATATGCTAACTTTTTCTCCCTTACTACTCTCTTTACATCATCATTCCACCAATTGCTCCTCTTCCCTCCTGCACCCACTTTCCTGTAACCACAAACTTCTGCTGAACACTCTAACACTACATTTTTAAACCTACCCCATACCTCTTCGACCCCATTGCCTATGCTCTCATTAGCCCATCTATCCTCCAATAGCTGTTTATATCTTACCCTAACTGCCTCCTCTTTTAGTTTATAAACCTTCACCTCTCTCTTCCCTGATGCTTCTATTCTCCTTGTATCCCATCTACCTTTTACTCTCAGTGTAGCTACAACTAGAAAGTGATCTGATATATCTGTGGCCCCTCTATAAACATGTACATCCTGAAGTCTACTCAACAGTCTTTTATCTACCAATACATAATCCAACAAACTACTGTCATTTCGCCCTACATCATATCGTGTATACTTATTTATCCTCTTTTTCTTAAAATATGTATTACCTATAACTAAACCCCTTTCTATACAAAGTTCAATCAAAGGGCTCCCATTATCATTTACACCTGGCACCCCAAACTTACCTACCACACCCTCTCTAAAAGTTTCTCCTACTTTAGCATTCAAGTCCCCTACCACAATTACTCTCTCACTTGGTTCAAAGGCTCCTATACATTCACTTAACATCTCCCAAAATCTCTCTCTCTCCTCTGCATTCCTCTCTTCTCCAGGTGCATACACGCTTATTATGACCCACTTCTCGCATCCAACCTTTACTTTAATCCACATAATTCTTGAATTTACACATTCATATTCTCTTTTCTCCTTCCATAACTGATCATTTAACATTACTGCTACCCCTTCCTTTGCTCTAACTCTCTCAGATACTCCAGATTTAATCCCATTTATTTCCCCCCACTGAAACTCTCCTACCCCCTTCAGCTTTGTTTCGCTTAGGGCCAGGACATCCAACTTCTTTTCATTCATAACATCAGCAATCATCTGTTTCTTGTCATCCGCACTACATCCACGCACATTTAAGCAACCCAGTTTTATAAAGTTTTTCTTCTTCTCTTTTTTAGTAATTGTATACAGGAGAAGGGGTTACTAGCCCATTGCTCCCGGCATTTTAGTCGCCTCATACGACACGCATGGCTTACGGAGGAAAGATTCTTTTCCACTTCCCCATGGACAATAGAAGAAATAAAAAGAACAAGAGCTATTTAGAAAAAGGAGAAAAACCTAGATGTATGTATATATATATATGCATGTGCGTGTCTGTGAAGTGTGACCAAAGTGTAAGTAGGAGTTTATGAGACAGAAAAAGAAACCAGCAATCCTACCATCATGCAAAACAGTTACAGGTTTTTGTTTCACAGTCATCTGGCAGGACGGTAGTACTTCCCTGGGTGGTTGCTGTCTACCAACCTACTACCTACTAAGGTAAAGTATTATTATATTATTATACAGGGAGCACTACCGGAGATTGTTTTGTGGATTCTTATTAGGTTCTCTTATTCTAGGAATTGTGGAAACTTGCAAACAGGTTGGGATTTTTTCTCAGACGTAGAATAAATAAATTTCAGGATCAATGATTGACTGTTAAGCTTTTATAAAGATTTGACAATCGAAAGCTGATTGTCTAATAAGGCAGTGATTATTACACCTGGGGTAATGTTGCCGACTGAGGAAGATTGATCAATTGGTGGCTCCCAGTAATGCTGCCGACTGAGGAAGATTGATCAACTGGTGGCTCCCAGTAATGCTGCCGACTGAGGAAGAGTGATCAACCGGTGGCTCCCAGTAATGCTGCCGACTGAGGAAGATTGATCAACTGGTGGCTCCCAGTAATATTGCCGACTGAGGAAGAGTGATCAACCGGTGGCTCCCAGTAATGCTGCCGACTGAGGAAGATTGATCAACTGGTGGCTCCCAGTAATGCTGCCGATTGAGGAAGAGTGATCAACCGGTGGCCTCCAGTAATGCAAATAGCACCTGGTTATATGCTGAGCAACATAACAGTGAAAACCATGCTAATGGCCTACAGGAAATAGAAAAGTAGAAGCAGGTGCAGCAGTGACCCAGTATCTTTTAACTTCAGTAGGCTGTGTCTTAGCACTGCTGTTGGAAGAAAAAATCCAATTTTGATGGCAGACCGAAGTGCATTTGAAGGCGAATATCGTAACTAAGTGGAACTCCGATTCTAGTGATATATGTTAATAATATGAAAGAAATATGAAGGAGATTGAACATTAAGTGAATGCTACCTCAGAGTTAGGATGTATCATTAAGTGAATGATATATCAGAGATTCTTTGCTGTGTTCAAGTATTACAAAGCAAACTTGGATAATTGCCTCTATATAATGGATAATCAGGCAGCTATTTTGACTTAGCTAATGTAAGATTTAGCTAATGTAAGACATTACTGCATTCAGCAGAAGAGGACGGCCATCATGTCCTTCCAGAGGTACAATGATGACTATGTGAAGGCTGCTGTCAAGTCTACCTGGAGGTCGTTCCGGGGTCAACGCCCCCGAGGCCCTATCCTCGACCGGGCCTCTCAATGGGTCAGGGCCTAATAAACTAAGCTGTTACTGCCTGCCGAACGCAATCCAATGTACGAACCACAGCCTGGCTGATCGGGCACTTCCAGGAGGAATGGAGTTTAAAACACATTTGCATGGCAATTTTGCCTTTGATGCGACCCACAATAGCCGGCTACCAATCAAGTATCTATTTTAACTCCATGGTATAATGTACGTGGTGAACACTGATGTATGTGTTGGGGCACTGGAACTGCTGCATAATATTGGGGCTCTGGGGAGGGTAAATTGGATGGGTGATGTGTAGACTATGAGGGCCGGAGAAAATATGGGCATCTCGAAGGGTAAAAGGTGTAGGAATGTTACAAAGTAAAGATGAATAGGATGAGACTCTGAGAAAGGGGGAGTGAAGGTGGTGAGACGAAAGGGGGGGAGTTTTCCTTTTCTAAAATTGACGTTCTCGCAGTGTACTGCTGCCTAAATTATCTATAGGTTTGCCATTTATCTGAAAAAGATAAAACACTTACGAATAATGATATAGTTCAATTTTGCTTTTTTTTTCCAATGCACTGTAATGTATACATGAGAAGGGGTTACTACCCCCTTACCCCCGGCATTTTAGTTGCCTCTTAAGATACGCATGGGTTACGGAGGAAGGATTCTTCTCCACTTCCCCATGGAAACAGTACAAAATATTAAAAGAAAATCACACTTTTTAAGAATCCAAGTTTTTCATTCTATAGATATCCATAATATATTTAATTCATTTTAAATGAAATCTTTGAAAAAGTGTGTCCACGAGGGTTACATTAAGCACTTTCTCCGACAGCCTGATTATCCTCTCTTGCTGCTGGACTTTCAGAGAGAATATTTGCAATGTACTCCCCAGTATGAAGTGTCAGTCCAAGATGTGAGGTATGTGAGCAGTGGAGGTGCACTGTGTGGAGACTACGACCTCTGCTGCGTCTTCTTCTTACTGTTACTTCCACGACTGCACCACCACCAGCCACTTTATCCAAACTAAGAATATTCCTTTCAATGGGTGTATAGGACAGCAGAGGTGAACCACTATTGAAGGTGTTAATGAGGTGCCTATTAGTGTTGTTCATCTATAATCAGCATTAATTTCATAAACTGAACGAGCATCATAAACACTACATCACCTTCGAGAAGGAAGCGCTGACGTTATTATCAACCCGAGAACATTTTGTGGCATGGAATAAACCTTGGTAATTGATGCCGACAAACACTAGGATGTATTAGAAAACATTTTGATCCTGGGACCTTGATCACTTTTAATGTACAGATATTAAAATGACAGTGTATAAGTAGGCGGAGAGTGAGGTGTGAGTGACGAATAGTGACCTGAAAAATGCCATAATTGGGATGAGGTCAGGTAGACAATGAGGTCATGTGATTCCTGTGTAGTCAGGTAGGTGGTGTTACGTAGGTGGTGTTACGTAGGTGGTTTTAGACTGCTCAAAAACACAATCTCCTGTGTTTATCTTTGGGTAATATACACTATAATATACACGACACTCCCACGCTACACTGCACTCTCGCACTACATTACACTCCCACTCTACACTGCACGCCCACGCTACACTTCACTTGCATGCTACACTACACTCCCATGCTACACTGCACTCCCATGCTACACTGCACTCCCATGCAACACTACACTTCCACGCTACACTACACTCCCACGCTTGGCTGCACTCCCTCTCTACACTCAAATGCTACACTGCACTCCCGTGATACACTACAGTCCCGTGCTAAACTACACTACCACGCTACACTACACTCCCACGCTACACTACACTCCCATTTTACACTACACTCCCATGCTACACTGCACTTCCACGCATGGCAGCACTCCCACTCTACACTCCCATGCTACACTGCACTATGCTACACTGCACTCCCACGCTACACTGCACTCCCACGCTACACTACACTTCCATTTTACAATACACTCACATGCTACACTGTACTCCCATGCTACACTACACTCCCACGCTACACTACACTTCCACGCTTGGCAGCACTCCCACTCTACACTCCCATGCTACACTGCACTCCTATGCTACACTGCACTCCCACGTCACACTACACTCCCGTGTTACACTACACTCCCGTGCAACATTACACTCCCGTGCTACACTGCACTCCCACGCTACACTACACTCCCACGCTCCACTACACTCCCACGCTACACTACATTGACATGCTACTGTACACTTCCACGCTAAACTACACTAGAATGCTACGCTACACTCACGTTGCACTACATTCCCACGCTACTATCCACTTCCACGCTACACTTCACTCTCGCACTACATTACACTCCGACTCTACACTGCACGCCCACGCTACACTTCACTCGCATGCTACACTACACTCCCATGCTACACTGCACTCCCATGCAACACTACACTCCCACGCTACACTACACTCCCACGCTTAGCTGCACTCCCTCTCTACACTCAAATGCTACACTGCACTCCCGTGCTACACTACACTCCCGTGCTAAACTACACTACCACGCTACACTACACTCCCACGCTACACTACACTCCCATTTTACACTACACTCCCACGCTCCACTACACTCCCACGCTACACTACATTGACATGCTAATGTACACTCCCACGCTAAACTACACTAGATTGCTACTCTACACTCAGGTTGCACTACATTCCCACGCTATCCACTTCCACGCTACACTACACTCCCACGCTCCACTACACTCCCACGCTCCACTACACTCCCATGCTACACTACACGCCCACGCTCCACTACACTCCCATGCTACACTACACTCCCACGCTACACTACACTTCCAGGCTACACTACACTTCCAGGCTACACTGCACTCCCACGCTCCACTACACTCCCATGCTACACTACACTCCCACGCTACACTGCACTTCCAGGCTACACTACACTCCCATGCTGCACTACTCACCCATGCTACTCTCCCCTCCCACGCTGCACTTCACTCACACGCTTCACTACACTCCTAGGCTACACTACACTCCCATGGTACACTACACTTCACTCCCACGCTACACTACACTCCCATGGTACACTACACTTCACTCCCACGCTTCACTACACTCCCAGGCTACTCTACACTCCCTTGCTTCACTCACATGCTGCTCTCCACTCCCACGCTACACTACACTCCCGCGTTACACTGCAATCCCACGCTACACTCCCAAGCTATACTGCACTCCCACGCTACACTCCCATGCTACTCTGCACTCCCTTGCTGTACTACACTTCCACGATACACTGCACTCCCATGCTACACTAAACTCCCATTTTACACTACAATCCCACGCTACACTACACTCCCATTTTGCACTACCCTCCCATGCTACACTGCACTCCCATTCTACACTGCACTCCCATGCTACACTATACTCCCATTTTACACTACATTCCCACGCTACACTACACTCCCATTTTACACTACCCTCCCATGCTACACTGCACTCCCATTTTACACTACACTCCCATGCTACACTGCACTCCCATGCTACACTGCACTCCCATTCTACACTGCACTCCCATGCTACACTACACTCCCGTGCTACACTTCACTCCCATGCTTTGCTGCACTCCCACTCTACACTAAAATGCTTCACTGCACTCCCGTGCTACACTACACTCCCGTGCTACACTACACTCACGTGCTACACTATACTCCCGTGCTACACTACACTCCCGTGCTACACTACACTCCCGTGCTACACTACACTCCCGTGCTACACTACACTCCCGTGCTACACTGCACTCCCGTGCTACACTGCACTCCCACGCTACACTGCACTCCCACGCTACACTTCACTCACATTTTACACTACACTCCCATGCTACACAGCACTCCCATGATACACTACACTTCCACGCTACACTACACTCCCACGCTTGGCAGCACTCCCATGATACACTACACTTCCACGCTACGCTACACTCCCACGCTGGCAGCACTCTCACTCTACTTTCCAATACTACACTGCACTCCAGTGCTACACTGCACTCCAGTGCTTCACTACACTCCAGTGCTACACTACACTCCAGTGCTTCACTACACTCCAGTGCTACACTACACTCCAGTGCTACACTACACTCCAGTGCTACACTACACTCCAGTGCTTCACTACACTCCAGTGCTTCACTACACTCCAGTGCTACACTACACTCCAGTGCTTCACTACACTCCAGTGCTACACTACACTCCAGTGCTACACTACACTCCAGTGCTTCACTACACTCCAGTGCTACACTACACTCCAGTGCTACACTACACTCCAGTGCTACACTACACTCCAGTGCTTCACTACACTCCAGTGCTACACTACACTCCAGTGCTACACTACACTCCAGTGCTACACTACACTCCAGTGCTTCACTACACTCCAGTGCTACACTACACTCCAGTGCTTCACTACACTCCAGTGCTACACTACACTCCAGTGCTTCACTAAACTCCAGTGCTTCACTACACTCGCATGCTACACTACACTCCCACGCCCCACTACAATTCCACGCTACACTACACTCCCAAGCTACACTGCACTCCCACGCTACACTCCCATGCTACACTACATTCCCACGCTACTATCCAATTCCACGCTACACTACACTACAGTCCCATGATACACTGCACTCCCATGATACACTGCACTCCCATGATACACTGCACTCCCATGATACACTGCACTCCCATGATACACTGCACTCCCATGATACACTGCACTCCCACGCTACTCTACACTCCTACGCTACTCTACACTCCTACGCTACTCTACACTCCTACGCTACTCTACATTCCCACGCTACTCTACACTCCCATGCTACACTACACTCCCACGCTACACTACGCTCCTACGCTACACTACGCTCCCACGCTACACTGCATTCCCATGCTACACTGCACTCCCATGCTACACTGCACTCCCACGCTACACTACACTCCCACGCTACACTCCCACGCTACTCTACACTCAACCGCTACTCTACACTCCCACGCTACACTACACTCCTACGCTACACTACACTCCCACGCTACACTACACTCCCTTGATACACTGCACTCCCATGCTACACTGCACTCCCATGCTACACTACACTCCTACGCTACACTACACTCCCACGCTACACTACACTTCCATGATACACTGCATTCCCATGCTACACTGCACTCCCACGCTACACTGCACTCCCACGATACACTGCACTCCCACGCTACACTACACTCCCACGCTACACTACACTCCCACGCTACACTACACTCCCACGCTAAACTACACTCCCTTGATACACTGCACTCCCATGCTACACTGCACTTTAATGCTACACTACACTCCCACGCTACACTACACTCCCACGCTACACTCCCTTCACTACACTCCCATACTGCACTACTCACCTGTTGAGAAATGGCATTACCAGCTAAGTTTAAATATAGGGAAACTTAACTTAGAAAGACAGCTCATCGCCTGCACAGCCGCCCCTGCAGACGAGGTCTTGAGAAGCTGTCGAAGTCATCTCTCAACGGGCTGTAATGAGTTATAATTTGTAAGATTATAAATTCCCCCTAGGGGGTGTTATGTCAGCATATTTCATTCACTGATTGCTGACAAACTTACGTGTGTGGACTCAAAGGTCCGCATATCACCGGGGTTTATGATAAGTGACTAACTCACGATTTTATACTCAACTGCACAGTCAATAGTAGCACATCACGAGTTAGAACACTTACCTGGGTATATGTATCTGACCCGTAATTACGCCCGGATATCCGTTGAGTTGATTGAAAAAATAGTGTTATTTGAAGAATGTCACACTACACTCTGTTGGATCACAACACTCGTTGTTACACTGTTCATCAATAATTGTTCACACAATATCACTGAAGAAGCTGATCACGCTTCTCTGTAAGTGTTTATTGTGTTTTGTGAGACACTTTGTTCACGCTAACACACAGATCGTTCTTTGTTGGTTATCCTGGCGTCAGTGTCACTCTCAGTAGAGTCAAAAGTAATCTGAAAATGCCACAACGCCACACGCCGTTACTGCCCCCAGCATAAAGGAAAAGCTGATCTAGTACTTTTGCTTCCTTGCCACTTCCTCGATGAAGCAAAGCAGAATGTTTAAATCTTGCTGTCTTAAACATAGACAACAATGTCCACTGTCTTTACTATGGTAATAAAGTGGGAGCAGGATTTTCCTTAATTGTCCTGCTAAGGTAAGAGATGTACTGTCTCTTATTAAAATACACTCTGCAACACTGGATTGCAAGGAGCAGCGGTCGCTTGACCATGTCGCATACTCGTACTGCATCTGCGATCAATTATTCACTGTAGCAGTAAACAAGACGCTTGCCCCTTTTGAGAGGGCTGTGCCCCTAAGGGCTGAAAGGGGCTGAAGGGGGCTGATACCCCCCTCCTGGAGAAAATTTCTCCACATCAACCATGCTACTCTCCTCTCCCATGCTACACTTCTCTCCCATGCTTCACTGCACTCCCACACTACTCTACACTCCCACGCTACACTGCACTCCCATGCTACACTGCACTCCCATGCTACACTACACTCCCACGCTACTCTACACTCCCACGCTACACTACACTTCCACGCTACACTACACTTCCACGCTACACTACACTCCCACGCTACACTACACTTCCACGCTACACTACACTTCCACGCTACACTACACTCGCTTCACTACACTCCCATACTGCACTGCACTCCCTCGCTTCACTACACTCCCAGGCTACTCTACACTCCCATACTGCACTACTCACCCGTGCTACTCTCCACTCCCAAGCTACACTTCACTCCCATGCTTCACTACACTCCCACGCTACGCTACACTCCCGCGTTACACTGCACTTCCACGCTACACTGCACTTCCACGCCACACTGCACTCCCACGCTACACTGCACTCCCACGCTACACTGCACTCCCACGCTACACTACACTCCCACGCTACACTACACTCCCACGCTATACTACACTCCCACACTGCACTACATTCCCATTCTACACTACAGTCCCATTCTACACTGCACTACCATGCTACACTGCACTCCCATGCTACACTGCACTCCCACGCTACACTCCATGCTACACTGCCCTCCAGTGCTACACTACACTCCCACGCTACACTACACTCCCTCGGTACACTACACTCCCATACTGCACTACATTCCCATGCTACACTACACTCCCATGTTACACTACACTCCCACGCTACACTACACTCCCTCGGTACACTACACTCCCATACTGCACTACATTCCCATGCTACACTACACTCCCATGTTACACTACACTCCCACGCTACACTACACTCCCTCGGTACACTACACTCCCATACTGCACTACATTCCCATGCTACACTACACTCCCATGTTACACTACACTCCCACGCTATACTACACTCCCACTGTACACTACACTCCCATACCGCACTACATTCCCATGCTACACTACACTCCCATGTTACACTACACTCCCACGCTACCCTGCACTCCCACGCTACCCTGCACTCCCACACTACACTGCACTCCCACACTACACTGCACTCCCACGCTACACTGCACTCTTACGCTACGCTACACACCCACACTACACTTCACTCCCACACTACACTCCCACACTACACTACACTCCCATACTGCACTGCACTCCCATACTGCACTGCACTCCCATATTGCACTGCATTCCCATACTGCACTGCACTCCCACGCTACACTCCCCTTCCACGCTGCACTACACTCCCATTTCTACACTGCAATCTTTCACAACACTACACTCCCACGCTACAATACTCTCTCACGGCAGACTACACTCCCACGCTACAGTGTACACTCACGGCACACTACACTCCCACGCTACAGTGTACACTCACGGCACACTACACTCCCACGCTCCACTGAACTCCCATGCTACACACTCCCACGCTACTGTACACTCTCACGGCACACTACACTCCCACGCTGCACTGCACTCCCATGCTACACCACACTACTCCCACGCTAGACTACACTCCCACCCTAGACTACATTCCCACGCTAGACTACATTCCCACGCTAGACTACACTCCCACGCTAGACTACACTCCAAAGCTAGACTACACTCCTACGCTACACTCTCACGCTAGACTACTACTACGCTACGCTACACTCTCACGCTAGACTACTCCCACGCTACACTACACTCCCACGCTACACTACACTCCCACGCTACACTACACTCCCTCGGTACACTACACTCCCATACTGCACTACATTCCCATGCTACACTACACTCCCATGTTACACTACACTCCCACGCTATACTACACTTACACTGTACACTACACTCCCATACTGCACTACATTCCCATGCTACACTACACTCCCACGCTACACTACACTCCCACGCTACACACTCCCACGCTACACTACATTCCCACGCTACACTTCACTCCCATGCTACACTGCAATCGCACGCAACAAAACACTCCCACGGTACAGTACACTCCCACGGTACAGTACACTCCCATGGTACAGTACACTCCCATGCTACACCACACTCCCACAGTACACTACATTCACACGCTACACTACACTCCCACGCTACACTACACTCCCAAGCTACACTACACTCCCACGCTGGTGGCAGCTGGTTGCTCAGGGGTGGCTTGAGCAGCTGGTTGGTCAGGGGTGGCTTGAGCAGCAGGTTGGTTGGGGGTGGCTTGAGCAGCGGGTTATTCAGGGGTGGCTTGAGCAGCTGGTTGGTGCGGGGTGGCGTGAGCAGCAGGTTGGTGGGGGGGGGCTTGAGCAGCTGGTTGGTCGGGGGTGGCTTGAGCAGCAGGTTTTTCTGGGGTGGCTTGAGCACCAGGTTGGTCTCTGGTGGCTTGAGCAACTGGTTGGTTGGTGGCTTGAGCAGCTGGTTGGTTGGGGGTGGCTTGAGCAGCAGGTTATTCAGGGGTGGCTTGAGCAGCAGGTTGGTTGGGGGTGGCTTGAGCAGCAGGTTATTCAGGGGTGGCTTGAGCAACAGTTTGGTCAATGGTGGCTTGAGCAGCTGGTTGGTTGGTGGCTTGAGCAGCTGGTTGGTTGGGGGTGGCTTGAGCAGCAGGTTATTCAGGGGTGGCTTGAGCAACAGTTTGGTCAATGGTGGCTTGAGCAGCTGGTTGGTTGGTGGCTTGAGCAGCTGGTTGGTTGGGGGTGGCTTGAGCAGCAGGTTATTCAGGGGTGGCTTGAGCAGCAGGTTGGTTGGGGGTGGCTTGAGCAGCAGGTTATTCAGGGGTGGCTTGATGAACAGTTTGGTCAATGGTGGCTTGAGCAGCTGGTTGGTCAGGGGTGGCTTGAGCAGGTGGTTGGTCAATGGTGGCTTGAGCAGCAGGTTGGTCAGGGGTGGCTTAAGCAGCAGGTTGGTCAGAGGTGGCTTGAGCAGCAGATTGGTCAGAGGTGGCTTGAGCAGCAGGTTGGTCAGGGGTGGCTTGAGCAGCAGGTTGGTCAGAGGTGGCTTGAGCAGCAGGTTGGTCAGAGGTGGCTTGAGCAGCAGGTTGGTCAGGGGTGGCTTGAGCAGCGATTTGGTCAGGGGTGGCTTGAGCAGCAGGTTATTCAGTGGTGGCTTGAGCAGCAGGTTGGTCAGTGGTGGCTTGAGCAGTAGGTTGGTCAGGGGTGGCTTGAGCAACAGTTTGGTCAGGGGTGGCTTGAGCAACAGTTTGGTCAGGGGAGGCTTGAGCAACAGGTTGGTCAGGGGTGGCTTGGGCAGCAGGTTGGTCAGGGGTGGCTTGGGCAGCATGTGGGCCAGGGGTGGCTTGCGAGGCTGTGGTTGTGGGATTTGAGGGGATGGTGATGCCTCCTGTGTTGGAGAATATTTTCATTTTTATTTCTCCGAGGTTGCAGTGTCGGGAAACTTGAAGCTGGGAAGGTTATTGAGGCTGAAGAGTTTATTGATCATGGAGTTGAAGGTTCCAGAGCAGACGGCGTCTTCATGTAAACATATATGATGTAGCACATGATCTTGGTTGAAGCGCCGTCTGCGTGTGTTAGAATAAAGTACGTTGCAGAAATAGGCTGTTGGGTGACTTGAAGAGGTAGGCTGTTGGGTAGCATTGAAGTCTTGTGACCGCAGTGTAAGTTGGGGGCTTCAAGCTTTTTCTTATTGACGATTTAATTCCTGAACGGGAACTTGGTTGTAAGAATGATCATCACTTTTGGAGTTGAGACATTACGGTTGAGAGGTAGAGGTCTAGTCCTTATTAGTATCCCTCAGTGCCTCAGTTGAAGCAGGATGGTCAGGGGTGGCTTGAGCAGCAGGATGGACAGGGGTGGCTTGAGCAGCAGGTTGGTCAGGGGTGGCTTGAACAGCAGGTTGGTCAGGGGTGGCTTGAGCAGCAGGTTGGTCAGGGGTGGCTTGAGCCGCAGGATGGACAAGGGTGGCTTGAGCAGCAGGAAGGTCAGGGGTGGCTTGAGCAGCAGGATGGACAGGGGTGGCTTGAGCAGCAGGATGGTCAGGGGTGGCTTGAACAGCAGGTTGGTCATGGCTTGAGCAGCAGGTTGGTCAGGGGTGGCTTGAGCCGCAGGATGGACAAGGGTGGCTTGAGCAGCAGGAAGGTCAGGGGTGGCTTGAGCAGCAGGATGGACAGGGGTGGCTCGAGCAGCAGGTTGGTCAGGGGTGGCTTGAGCAGCAGGTTGGTCAGGGGTGGCTTGAGCAGTAGGTTGGTCAGAGGTGGCTTGAGCAGCAGGTTGGTCAGGGGTGGCTTGAGCAGCAGGTTGGTCAGGGGTGGCTTGAACAGCAGGTTGGTCAGGGGTGGCTTGAGCAGCAGGTTGGTCAGGGGTGGCTTGAGCCGCAGGATGGACAAGGGTGGCTTGAGCAGCAGGAAGGTCAGGGGTGGCTTGAGCAGCAGGATGGACAGGGGTGGCTTGAGCAGCAGGTTGGTCAGGGGTGGCTTGAACAGCAGGTTGGTCAGGGGTGGCTTGAGCAGCAGGTTGGTCAGGGGTGGCTTGAGCCGCAGGATGGACAAGGGTGGCTTGAGCAGCAGGAAGGTCAGGGGTGGCTTGAGCAGCAGGATGGACAGGGGTGGCTCGAGCAGCAGGTTGGTCAGGGGTGGCTTGAGCAGCAGGTTGGTCAGGGGTGGCTTGAGCAGCAGGTTGGTCAGTGGTGGCTTGAGCAGCAGGTTGGTCAGGGGTGGCTTGAGCAGCAGGTTGGTCAGTGGTGGCTTGAGCAGCAGGTTGGTCAGGGTTGGCTTGAGCAGCAGGTTGGTCAGAGGTGGCTTAAGCAGCAGGTTGGTCAGGGGGGGCTTGAGCAGCAGGTTGGTCAAGGGTGGCTTGAGCAGCAGTTTGGTCAGGGGTGGCTTGAGCAACAGGTTGGTCAGTGGTGGCTTAAGCAGCAGGTTGGTCAGTGGTGGCTTGAGCAGCAGGTTGGTCAGTGGTGGCTTAAGCAGCAGGTTGGTCAGTGGTGCCTTGAGAAGTAGGTTGGTCAGAGGTGGCTTGATCAGTAGGTTGGTCAGTGTTGGCTTGAGCAGCAGGTTGGTCAGTGGTGGCTTAAGCAGCAGGTTGGTCAGTGGTGCCTTGAGAAGTAGGTTGGTCAGAGGTGGCTTGATCAGTAGGTTGGTCAGGGGTGGCTTTAGCAGCAGGTTGGTCAGGGGTGGCTTGAGCAGTAGGTTGGTCAGGGGTGGCTTGAGCAGCAGTTTGGTCAGGGGTGGCTTGAGCAGCAGGTTCGCCAGGGGTGGCTTGAACAGCAGGTTGGTCAGGGGTGGCTTGATCAGTAGGTTGGTCAGGGGTGGTTTTAGCAGCAGGTTGGTCAGGGGTGGTTTTAGCAGCATGTTGGTCAGAGGTGGCTTAAGCAGCAGGTTGGTCAGGAGTGGCTTGAGCAGCAGGTTGGTCAGGAGTGGCTTGAGCAGCAGGTTGGTCAGAGGTGGCTTGAGCAGCAGGTTGGTCAGGAGTGGCTTGAGCAGCAGGTTGGTCAGAGGTTGCTTGAGCAGCAGATTATTCATGGGTGGCTTGAGCAGCAGGTTGGTCAGTGGTGGCTTGAGCAGCAGGATGGTCAGGGGTGGCTTGAGCAGCAGGTTGGTCAGGGGTGGCTTGAGCAGCAGGTTGGTCAGTGGTGGCTTGAGCAGCAGGTTGGTCAGTGGTGGCTTGAGCAGCAGGTTGGTCAGTGGTGGCTTGAGCAGCAGGTTGGTCACGAGTGGCTTTAGCAGCAGGTTGGTCAGAGGTGGCTTGAGCAGCAGATTATTCATGGGTGGCTTGAGCAGCAGGTTGGTCAGAGGTGGCTTGAGCAGCAGGTTGGTCAGTGGTGGCTTGAGCAGCAGGTTGGTCAGGAGTGGCTTGAGCAGCAGGTTGGTCAGGAGTGGCTTGAGCAGCAGGATGGTCAGGGGTGGCTTGAGCAGTGGGTTGGTCAGTGGTGGCTTGAGCAGCGGGTTGGTCAGTGGTGGCTTGAGCAGCGGGTTGGTCAGTGGTGGCTTGAGCAGCAGGTTGGTCAGGGGTGGCTTGAGCAGCAGGTTGGTCAGTGGTGGCTTGAGCAGCAGGTTGGTCAGTGGTGGCTTGAGCAGCAGGTTGGTCAGTGGTGGCTTGAGCAGCAGGTTGGTCAGGGGTGGCTTGAGCAGCAGGATGGTCAGGGGTGGCTTGAGCAGCAGGTTGGTCAGTGGTGGCATGAGCAGCAGGTTGGTCAGGGGTGGCTTGAGCAGCAGGATGGTCAGGGGTGGCTTGAGCAGCAGGATGGTCAGGGGTGGCTTGAGCAGCAGGTTGGTCAGGGGTGGCTTGAACAGCAGGATGGTCAGGGGTGGCTTGAGCAGCAGGATGGTCAGGGGTGGCTTGAGCAGCAGGTTGGTCAATGGTGGCTTGAGCAGCAGGTTGGTCAGGGGTGGCTTGAGCAGCAGGATGGTCAGGGGTGGCTTGAACAGCCGGATGGTCAGGGGTGGCTTGAGCAGCAGGTTGGTCAGGGGTGGCTTGAGCAGCAGGTTGGTCAGTGGTGGCTTGAGCAGCAGGTTGGTCAGTGGTGGGTTGAGCAGCAGGTTGGTCAGTGGTGGCTTGAGCAGCGGGTTGGTCAGTGGTAGCTTGAGCAGCAGGATGGTCAGTGGTGGCTTGAGCAGCAGGATGGTCAGGGGTGGCTTGAGCAGCGGGTTGGTCAGTGGTGGGTTGAGCAGCAGGTTGGTCAGTGGTGGCTTGAGCAGCAGGTTGGTCAGGGGTGGCTTGAGCAGCAGGTTGGTCAGTGGTGGCTTGAGCAGCGGGTTGGTCAGTGGTGGCTTGAGCAGCGGGTTGGTCAGTGGTGGCTTGAGCAGCAGGTTGGTCAGTGGTGGCTTGAGCAGCAGGTTGGTCAGTGGTGGCTTGAGCAGCAGGTTGGTCAGTGGTGGCTTGAGCAGCAGGTTGGTCAGTGGTGGCTTGAGCACCAGGTTGGTCAGGGGTGGCTTGAGCAGCAGGTTGGTCAGTGGTGGCTTGAGCACCAGGTTGGTCAGGGGTGGCTTGAGCAGCAGGTTGGTCAGTGGTGGCTTGAGCAGCAAGTTGGTCAGGGGTGGCTTGAGCAGCAGGTTGGTCAGTGGTGGCTTGAGGAGCAGGTTGGTCAGTGGTGGCTTGAGCAGCAGGTTGGTCAGTGGTGGCTTGAGCAGCAGGATGGTCAGGGGTGGCTTGAGCAGCAGGATGGTCAGTGGTGGCTTGAGCAGCAGGATGGTCATGGGTGGCTTGAGCAGCAGGATGGTCAGGGGTGGCTTGAGCAGCAGGATGGTCAGTGGTGCCTTGAGCAGTAGGTTGGTCAGTGGTGGCTTGAGCAGCAGGTTGGTCAGTGGTGGCTTGAGCAGCAGGTTGGTCAGGGGTGGCTTGAGCAGCAGGTTGGTCAGGGGTTGCTTGAGCAGCAGGTTGGTCAGTGGTGGCTTGAGCAGCAGGTTGGTCAGGGGTGGCTTGAGCAGCAGGATGGTCAGGGGTGGCTTGAGCAGCAGGATGGTCAGGGGTGGCTTGAGCAGCAGGATGGTCAGGGGTGGCTTGAGCAGCAGGATGGTCAGGGGTGGCTTGAGCAGCAGGTTGGTCAGGGGTGGCTTGAGCAGCGGGTTGGTCAGTGGTGGCTTGAGCAGCAGGATGGTCAGGGGTGGCTTGAGCAGCGGGTTGGTCAGTGGTGGCTTGAGCAGCAGGTTGGTCAGGGGTGGCTTGAGCAGCAGGATGGTCAGGGGTGGCTTGAGCAGCAGGATGGTCAGTGGTGGGTTGAGCAGCAGGTTGGTCAGTGGTGGGTTGAGCAGCAGGTTGGTCAGTGGTGGGTTGAGCAGCAGGTTATTAGTATCCAGCGGGTCAGTGGTGGCTTGAGCTCAGTTGAAGCAGTATTAGTATCCCTTTTCACTTTCACAGGGCAGTGTAGGGCGAGGTTGGTGTATGTATTTCAATTCAAACATTGGGTGATGTGGTGGAATCGCTCTGTTTCTATGTTCCTGCGATTAACGTTGTAATAGATACGTAGACCTTCACTGAGTGCCTGAGATACGATGGAGATTTAGGTGACGGTGACTTTGATCATCGACCCGGAAGCTGGATTTTTTGTAATGGAGTCGACGGTGGCCCAGCCATTTTAATCATCAATGAGTCGTTTCAAGTCATCAGTTGATTGGCTGGTGACGTCACAAACAGTAATTTCTTGGTTGTCACTGCAGAGAAAGAAGAAACGTCGACGTCGAGATGACTCATGAAATCGTAATGACACGACTGCAAACAAACCATACCACCGGTGGGGTTTGAACTCGCGGTCAGAAAGTCGCATTAGCCTCTGGGCCAGTGGCTAACGCGACGATCTGGAGTTTTGAGACTCTGACCGCGGGTTCAAACCCCACCCGTGGCATAGTATTTTCGACGTCGAGATCTCTGAGGATGCTTACAGCCAAGGTGGTAGTAATCTTGTCGGCTTCGTCATTGTTAAATTAACGGCGGTGAAAGATTCCTTAGTACTGAAGATATTAGAGAGCATCACCTGCAGTCTTTTTCCTTGTGTCAGAGATAGTACGAAGAATTGAGAGAGTTGCACAGGGTGCGTCATGAAGATATTACTGACAACCGAGGAGATAACAGACCCAGAAATACGTGAAGTATGATCGATGAGACTGTTCATGCAACCTACTAGTGAGTACACCAATCTTATCAGATCTGAGTATGGGTTAAGGTAAGACCCATGGAGGGTGAGCGGGGCAGCAGGGACAGGGCAACCGTAGGCGGGTGAGAGGAAAAGTATGAGTGGTAAATAGAGCCAGCCCTTAGCCCAGCAGCTTGACATTCGTGGCTCTAATGACTGGGTGAGGCAGATTAGGTTAGGTTAGATTCGTCAGGAAACAGGGCAAGTATTTACTGACGCGGATCGTAGTCATATGATGACCCACCATCGGAGCTTTCGATCATCTGACAGAGATCTTCCGCTCGCTTACTGGTCCACCCCTTAAAAATTAAGTGTATGTAATACAAACTGGGGTGATGCAGTGTTCCAGAGCGCTTATAGCCTTATCCTTTTTTGCCAGTCGTTGACATGGTAAAAAAACCTAAAGTTTGTGGAATTCCGAATATTTTGAGATTCATGTGATAGAAAAACACTTAAGGTACACAGCTGAAAGAGTTATTTACCCACAGGGATAACAGCAAGAAAGCTAAATTTTTAGTGTATTTAAATAAAGAAGTATTTTGTTCATTTTAAATATGAATTATGAAGTATTTGTGACTTTTAACAGAAATCTAAGATTTTCTTTCCTCATTGCATACTAAGAAATTAAATAAAATCTTACCAGTGCATAAAAGAATGAAAATAAATTTTTCATAGACAAAGTGAAATGAAAGAAGAGTAAATGAGAGAGAAGGTTGAAGCAGCTGCTCCATGCACAGGTGTGAGCAGGTGTGAGCAGGAGGCATCCATACCAGAAGTCATTATGCACAGATATGGTAGTGGTAATGGTACACAATACAGACTCGATGATAAATAATACACTCGTGGAACACCTGGGCATCCTTATTATGAAGATCTTTAGCCAACCAGGAATTTCAATAATCCAGTATAATTCAAGAATGAATTGATGAAGCCACTGATGGTGAAGCGTCTTCATAACAGACACTCAGACGCTACACATGTTTCTCAATCATCATTATGTACAGGTTGACTATCGATTTTCTTTGGTGTCGGTGGTGGTTGTTTACGAACACCAGCAAGATTCTTAAAAACGTGGTAGAGGTAGTAGTAGTGGTGATTGTAGTATGGCTGTAATTGTGGTGGTGATTGTAGTATGGCTGTAATTGTGGTGGTGATTGTAGTATAGTTGTGGTGGTGGTGGTGATTGTAGTATGGTTGTAGTTGTGGTGGAGATTGTAGTATGGTTGTTGTGGTGAGTGTAGTATGGTTGTTGTGGTTAGTGTAGTATGGTTGTTGTGGTGGTTGTGATTGTAGTATGGTTATAGTTGTGGTGGTGATTGTAGTATGATTGTAGTTGTGGTGGAGATTGTAGTATGGTTGTTGTGGTGAGTGTAGTATGGTTGTAGTTGTGGTGGAGATTGTAGTATGGTTGTTGTGGTGAGTAGTATGGTTGTAGTTGTGGTGGTGGTGTTGATTGTAGTATGGTTGTAGTGGTGGTGGTGTTGATTGTAGTGGTGGTGGTGATTGTAGTATGGTTGTAGTGGTGGTGGTGATTGTAGTATGGTTGTAGTGGTGGTCTCAGTAGGACCAAACCAGTAACCAGTTACCAGTGTCAGTAGTGACTCACTACCAACCGTTTGTGTGAATCACTTGTTATTCACTATTACAGCTGACCTTAGCATGTTTTGAACCTGCTCACCCCTAGGAACCATCTCGTGAGTCAGTCGTAAGGATAGGGAGCAGAGAGGCAGGTCAGGCTTGGCACTTCCCATATATTCCGCTTTAATTATACTCCATTATTGTCTATGTGAGTATCCTTACCCAACCCAGTTTACCGAACCCAACGGGACAGTGGTGGTGATTGTAGTATGGTTGTAGTTGTGGTGGTGATTGTAATATGGTTGTTGGGGGTGGTGATGGTGATTGTAGTATGGTTGTAGTTGTGGTGGAGATTGTAGTATGGTTGTAGTTATGGTGGTGAGCGTAGTATGGTTGTTGTGGTGGCTGTGGTGATTGTAGTATGGTTATAGTTGTGGGGGTGGTGGATGTGATTGTAGTATGGTTATAGTTGTGATGGTGATTGTAGTATGGTTGTAGTTGTGTTGGAGATTGTAGTATGGTTGTAGTTGTGTTGGAGATTGTAGTATGGTTGTAGTTGTGGTGGAGATTGTAGTATGGTTGTAGTTGTGGTGGTGATTGTAGTATGGTTGTAGTTGTGATTGTAGTATGGCTGTTGTGGTGATTGTAGTATGGTTATAGTTGTGATGGTGATTGTAGTATGGTTGTAGTTGTTGGAGATTGTAGTATGGTTGTAGCTGTGTTGGAGATTGTAGTATGGTTGTAGTTGTGGTGGAGATTGTAGTATGGTTGTAGTTGTGGTGGTAATTATAGTATGGTTGTAGTTGTGATTGTAGTATGGCTGTTGTGGTGGTTGTATGGTTATAGTTGTGGTGATTGTAGTATCGTTGTAGTTGTGGTAGGGATTGTATGGTTGTAGAGGTGGAGGTGGTGATTGTATGGTGGTGATTGTATGGTTGTAGTTGTGGTGATTGTAATATGGTTGTGGTGGTGGTGATTGTAGTATGGTTGTGGTGGTGGTGATGTTTGTAGTATGGTTGCAGTTGTAGTATTGGTGGTGGTGATTGTATGGCTGTGGTGATTGCAGTATTATTGTAGTTGTGGGGGTGGTGTTTGTAGTATGGTTGTAGTTGATTGTAGTATGGTTGTAGTGATTGTAATATGGTTGAAGCGGTGGTGATTGTATGGTGGTAGTTGTGGTGGTGACTGCAGTGTGATTGTAATTGTGGTGATTGTAGTGTGGTTGCAATTGTGGTGATTGTAGTATGGTTGTAGTTGTGGTGGTGATTGTAGTATGGTTGTAGTTGTGGTGGTGATTGTAGTATGGTTGGGGTTGTGGTGATTGTAGTATGGTTGTAGTTGTGGTGGTGATTGTAGTATGGTTGTAGTTGTGGTAGTGGTGATTGTAGTATGGTTGTAGTTGTGGTAGTGGTGGTGATTGTAGTATGGTTGTGGTAGTGGTGGTGACTGTAGTATGGTTGTAGAGCTAACTACATTCTCCACTCCTACAGGTTATTATCACTTCCTCCATATGGTCTTTGGGTTACGATCTTCCCTTATAACATTCTCAAGGCTCATGACTAATATCTTCCGAGGTCTCATAGGTAAAACATTATGGTATACTTAGATGACATAATCGTCACGTCTGAAGACGTGGAAACACACTTGAAAAGACTTGATGTAGTACTTGGTAAGCTTGAAGAAGCCAATTTAAAGATCAAGCTGTCTAAATGTAATTTTTTCAGATCAGAAATCAAGTTTCTTGGTCACGTAGTCTCTCCTAGAGGGGTTACGACTGACCAAAGTAAAGTAACTGCAGTACTAAGTTTTCCATCTCCCAAAACTGCTGATGCCGTAAGATCCTTTGTGGACTTAGCAGGTTTTTATAGATCTTTCATTGCCAATTTTTCTTCAAGCAGACCATACCCTCGGCCGGGATTGAACCCGCGGTCATAGTCTCAAAACTCCAGCCCGTATGGTTTGTTTGCAATCGTGTCATTACGATTTCTTGAGTCATGTTTTCTTCAAGCAGCTTCTCTGAGTTGCTTAAGAAAGATGCTCCTTTAGTTTGGACCTTCTGTCAAGAAAGAGCATTCCAAACTCTAAAAGAAAAGCTAACATCTGCTCCAATTTTGAAGTTTTCAGATTTTTCTCAGCCCTTTTATCTGACAACTGATGCTAGTTCAGTTGACATAGGTGCCATACTAGCTCAGAAGACCGATGGCAAGTACAACGCAGTTGCATTTGCTAGCCGAGTCCTTACGAAGGCTGAACGTAATTATACAGTAACTGAGCAAGAAGCTTTAGCAATAGTATGGTCTTTAGCGCACTTCCGAGACATTATTTATCAGTACTCTGTTCATGTCTTGACAGACCATGCTCCACTGATACCTTTGTTCCAGAACAAACAACCTACTGGAAAGTTAGCCAGATGGACCTTGACTATCCAAGAGCTCAATCCTACCTTTGAACACTTACCTGGCAAGTCAAATGTAGTCGCAGATGCTTTATCGTGACATGTTAGTATAGTAACTGCAGACCCTCCATTTAGTGCTGAAGACGTAAAGACTGCTCAACGAACAGACCCCATGTGGTCTGGTGTGATTCGGTTCCTGCTCCAGGAAGATCTTATTCTGACTGTGAAGCCACCAGCACCCATCAGTGGCTTTGTCATGAACCAAGAATTACTGTATTGAACAGCCGAGTTAGGTACGCCTAGCAGACGGGTATACCAGTTAGTAATTCCACAGTCACTAGTGAATGTAGCCTTACAGCTAGTTCACGATATACCAGGTGTTGCGCACCCTGGTATGGATCGTTCAGTAAAACAAGCCAGATTGAAAAACTTTTGGCCCCATATGGCAGCTGATGTTTCTAAGTATGTTAAGAAATGTAGTGTCTGCATGCAAAATAAAGGTAATGTTAATGGTTCTAATCCAATCCAGGTGTATCCAAATACTAGCTAACCATGGGAAAGAGTTGCGCTAGATTTGTTAAATTTCCAATATTCCCTCCAGGGCAACAAACATCTGTGTTATGATAAACCATTTCACCAGATATTGTGAGTTACTATTGCAGATATGACTGCTGAGACAGTAGCTAAAGCATTTAAAGAATGCATTATCTGCAGGCATACCACCCCTAAGTCCCTAGTAACAGATAATGGAGGTAAATTCTGTAATGAGATTCTTGAAAATTTGTGTACCTTGCACAAGATCTCTAAATCCACCATTGTTCCTCATAATCCTGCCAGCAATGGGTTAGCAGAACGAACCAATAAGAAAGTAATTGATGTCTTGAGAGCCACTATCAGTCCCAAGAGTGAAACCTGGGATGAAGTTATACCTGATGTTCAGTGTGCCATAAATTCTGCTCGCAATGTTTCTATCGGTGATACTCCACATTATGCATTGTACGGTGTAGATAAATGTTTGCCTTATGAGTTGTTATATTCTAATCTGAAACCAAATTACAACCCTGATGATTTCATAGCAACTCGTACCAGCTTAGCTCAAAGTGTTTTTAGAAGAATCCGTGAAGCACTTCATAAATCAACAGCAGAATTTACGGCTTTGCTCGAGTCGCTAACACTCGAGCAAAGCCGTCCAAAATTACATTAGGTTCGAGAGTTATGCTGACTAACTTTAACAAAACGTCTGCAATGCCTAAGCTTGATCAAAAGTTTGTTGGTCCTTATCGAGTAGTTGAACATATCAGTTGCAATAAGTATAAGGTTAGAGAAATTAGTACTGTCAGTATAAAGAATCACATTTAGATCATGTGAAGTTAGTATGTGACGATAATAATGTTCCAACCCAGACTTGTGTAACAAACTCTGACAATCCTCCAGATCCTGTACCCTCTACCTCTAATACTCAGTCAATCAACCTGAATGTCGTTATTCCCCATGTACACAACAGGTATTGAGAAATCCGCAAGTATCATTTGTAACTACCAATTCAGAGCTGCCTCAAATATGGTATGAGTTAGCCAGTGCAACAGTTTGATCCTCCCAGAGATGACACCCATTCTGCATATGTCAGTCTCACCCTAGCAGAGTTGGATGAATAATTACAGTATCAACTTATCAATATTCAAGAATTTTTTTTTTTTGTGTTCATGGTCTCTCCGATTTCTGAGGTTTAACAGTCTAGAATTGAGTGCACCAAGTCTGCCTTTTCTGTTAAACACTTCTTTCTTTGTAAATATTCCTTCCTCAGAATCCGTAGATCACATGAATACAGATCGATCGATCAAATTTTTTATCACTTCCATTGTTTAATCTCAATGTTGAATCTCATTCTGTGAGTTGTGTGCTTTGACTTGGTATAGAATCAGCCCAAGCCGTAAGCCTGTCGTCTCTAGTTTGTATTAGCTGTATGTCGGGACAACACACATTAGCGTCGCCGAGCTCTCAGTAGTACCATACCAGTAACCAGTTACCAGTGTCAGTAGTGACTCACTACCAACCGTCTGTGTGAATCACTTGTTATTCACTGTTACAGCTGCCCTTTGCATGTTTTGAACCTGCTCACCCCTAAAAACCATCTCGTGAGTCAGTCGTAAGGATAGGGAGCAGAAAGGCAGGTCAGGCTTGGCACTTCCCATATATTCTGTTTTAATTATACTCCATTATTGCCTATGTGAGTATCCTTATCCAATCCACGTTACCGAGCCTAACGTGACAGTGGTGATGATTGTAGTATGACTGTAGTTACGGTGGTGGTGATTGCAGTATGGTTGTAGTTGTGGTGGTGGTGATTGTAATATGGTTGTAGTTGTGGTGGTGGTGGTGATTGTAGTATTGTTGTAGTGGTGATTGTAGTATGGTTGTAGTGGTGATTGTAGTATGGTTGTAGTGGTGATTGTAGTATGGCTGTAGTGGTGGTGATTGTAGTACGGTTGTAGTGGTATTGGTGGGGAGGAGGAACGAATCCTTCATAAATTTCTCGTGCTAAACGAAATTACATGATATCATATGGTAATCTGTATTCTCTTGAACTTTATTGGATAATTTCTTTCTCATGTATTCACTGATGTGTAAAGATCATCTTTGCAGCTCAACTTCCCAGAAACTTATGTTTTACTTATAAGTTTCGAAGCAGATGATCCCCTGGACCAGAAATTTCAGTAAATCTGGGAAGCAATATTCGTACTTATAAGTTATATTCAATCTAAGTTAACCCAATACTTTTTATATTTAATATTAACAATGGAACATTTCGTTCTTTTTAAATATGATTACTGAAGCGCTGTTACTTATTTTTCACAGAAATCTAAGATGTGAAGATGAATTTAATAAAGGTAGAGGAGAAGAGAAATGAATGAGTTAAGGAGAGAGGAGATTAGCAGAGAGCCTGTCTGATGGAAGGGCTGTTCTATCTGTCTCTTAAGACTGTTTTCCCATAGCTAGCAGCTTGGGAAACGTAGAAGTGATTATGGGGAAGATGGAAGAGAGAAAAAGCAGGGAAGAAAGGAGGATTTGGTATGGTATACAGTGGGAGATATAGCGAGATCTTTAAAATATCTTGGTAGAAGAAATATCTTTAAAATTACAAATGTGCCTGGCTAATGGAAGCAGCATAGGAGCATATGACAAGGATACAGTTCAGAAATAATCCACGCGATTGTGTGTTAGTTGTACAGAATGATTATGTGATCAGTGATCTGTTTTATTCAACTTATGGAAACATTAAGATGTTCCACCAGAAACTGAGAACGTTGAGCACTGGGTCAGCATCATAACTATGGATGCCCTATCTACATGTATCCCTCTTATGTAACTTCAAGTGAACATATTACACTTATATGACTTAAAGGAAGGACCCAAATTGTTGCCAGATGTGTGGGTCCAGTGCCCCTCCCTCTAAATATCTGGGTGTCGGTCTATGTTTCCTACCTACTGGCCTGTATCAGCCTCCGTCATTGTAAATATTATAACCTCCATCAATATGGCCACATTACAGTAGACTGAGAAATATTCCATTCTTGGTGTGGTAAATGTCCCGGAAAAGATCCCACTAGGTAATGCACAGTGTGTTAGGTAAGACACATATGCAACAGTTAGGTATCTTTATTTTGAAACGTTTCGCCTACACAGTAGGCTTCTTCAGTCGAGTACAGAAAAGTTGATAGAAGCAGAAGATACTTGAAGACGATGTAATCAGTCCATCACCCTTAAAGTTTTGAGGTGGTCAGTCCCTCAGTCTGGAGAGCATTGTTCCATAGAATGAAACAATATTGTTTCATTCTATGGAACAATGCTCTCCAGACTGAGGGACTGACCACCTCAAAACTTTAAGGGTGATGGACTGATTACATCGTCTTCAAGTATCTTCTGCTTCTATCAACTTTTCTGTACTCGACTGAAGAAGCCTACTGTGTAGGCGAAACGTTTCAAAATAAAGATACCTAACTGTTGCATATGTGTCTTACCTAACAACCTGTCGGTATTATATTTTATACCATTTTAATGTTCAATGCACAGTGTGGCTTGACAGAGTGGGAAAGGCCGGAAAATTAAATGTATTAACTATAAGGAAGTTGGGGTTACAGTTTGGCATAATGACTGCAAGTGGAAACCCAAACAGCTTTCTATGTAAACCAGAGAACAGTCCATTAATTGCAACCGAGGGTGAGGCCAGCCAGCCTACCACTGTCATATCTGTGATCCTATCTCTAGCAGGTGTGGGAGATCAAGTTCCTCCTGCAGATGTTTCTGGTGACACCGGACTGCTTTCTCTTACTCCAGTTGTGGAGGAGCTAGACATACCTGCTAGCACACATGGGGCCACTGATCTGCCACCTGTGACTTCACCTGAATGTGTGGATGAGTGTGTCACGCTTCCAAATACCCACGCCTCCAACACCCACGCCTCCAACACCCACGCCTCCAACACCCACGCCTCCAGCAGAGAGACGGACGTCACACTTGTGAACACATAAGCCTTTGAGGCAATCACACAGGAATTACGCACTATGAACGATGGGTCATCAATGCCAGAGGCACCACCGGAGGATGCCAGTGTATCGACAGTACCTGTTAATGTGGTAATTGCTCAAGAAAGGACTTACTTAGGATTGCCTCTCTATAGAAAAGTATCGGAATCACCTGACTTCTTTAAATTCGTAAAAATCTTACATAAAATAAATGACCATCTCCACCAGGTGCTGACACATTATATGAAGATATGTAATCAGAATGGTGCCTTCGATCACCCAGATGATCCCACAAGTGCAACAATCTCTATTGAATTTTAAACAATTTGTGATAAAGAAGCCAATGATTCTTGGCCTCAACATTGCCCAGGACTGTCTGGCAAAATGGCGGGAAATGTTTAGAGAAAAATATTTTGAAAATAAGGAGGTACATACTATGTTATTTGCTCTGAGGTGTTTGTGTATTATTGCCAAAACAAGAGATTGTAATAAATTATTCTACTGAATAGATTTAAAAATAAAATCATGGATCATTTCCTCCATCAGGAAGCGGTTGCCTGATTTACTTCACATTAGTTTATTCAAAAATATTAATGTCATCGGTTTGCAGGAATGTTGACTACGAACTGGAGTACCTTTCCCTAAGTTGACAGAGTATGAACCATATAACATAAGGTCAACTATTGTATGATCTATGTTTGGAAGAACCTGCAAGTCTAGTCAGCATGAAATATCAAGGTGCTAAAATACATGCAGGCAACTTTTCCATAAACATCTACAGTTCTTATGACCCAGTTAATCAATTTTGACCTGATGCTTTACCATATCACACCAATAGTGAACCTACTCTCGTTCTTTAACACACTCATGAAACTAATCTAGTGAAATTTCTAAATGAGTTTGATAATGTTAGAATTGTGGGCACTAATACTCCAGGTATACTGTTGAGTCTACTCACATACATGGCAGTATTTTAGATCTGTGCCCTGGATTTAATGTATCATACACGAATCATGGCTCAGTCATAGTTGATCTTCTTTCTGATCACTTTCCAAGATTCATAACTGTCAATCTTGATCATATTTCTTCCTATCAAGGACCTAAATACAGAAGGAAAAGCTCATTCTTACCCAGAACAGAGATAACTTCACTGCTTAGATTAATGGTATGTAAATTACAAGTCCACTGCCACACAAAAATTCATTGATGATTTAGTTGCTACCATTGGGAAACCTGCTCATAGATCAAGGGAATAGAGAAAGAGGTCATCATTCTTCCAGCTTAAATAACAAATACCATCATAAGAACTACAATGATCCACAACTATAATGATCCACAACGCTTTACCAATCCTAGAATTGGTAAAGCGTTATGACTTTCTCAAAACCTTCCAAGCTGTACAAACAAATGCAAAAAAATACAAAACAAACATTTAAGCAACAGGAACGGGAAAAATCTGCTTGTGGATTAGATAGTCCTCCTTTATGTTTAGCCTAAATAAATACAATAACGAGGAAAATTAATGGTAATGTTGCTTATCCCTTTCCTCTTGAAATGGCAAATGACCTCATAAATAACGGGGCCTAAATCCACCTAAATCTTAAAATGAGGAAAGGGCTTGGGGTTCCTAGTATCAGTGATAGTATTATTGAGATTAACACTGTACTTAATACTAGAATGTTAAGAAATGAATCAGACTCGATCACCGTAAATCTTACTAAATGCTTAAAAGTAAATAAATTTAGAACTAAATGGGCTGTGAAAACAAGCAGTTGTGTCAAGTTTTATGACCTACACTAACTATATCACTGTAGACAAGAGCATTTCATCCCTCTACGGAAGTTGTGCTCGCTAAATATCGCATACCTACAAGCCCCTCCTAAGAAGCTTATCACTAAGTAATCTCTCACTTAAATCACTTGCAATGGCAACTGTTCGAGAAGAAATTTCTCACTGAACTGTTAGTAATAATTAATGACACACTAACACACTAACACTAGCACACTAACAGCACCTTTCAAGGCAGGTGAAATTGCCGACCTAGAAAATGTACAGAGAACTTTCACGGCGCGCATAACGGAGATAAAACACCTCAATTATTGGGAGCGCTTGAGGTTCCTAAACCTGTATTCCCTGGAACGCAGGAGGGAGAGATACATGATTATATACACCTGGAAAATCCTAAAGGGACTAGTACCGAACTTGCACATGAAAATCACTCACTACGAAAGCAAAAGACTTGGCAGACGATGCACCATCCCCCCAATGAAAAGCAGGGGTGTCACTAGGACGTTAAGAGACCATACAATAAGTGTCAGGGGCCCGAGACTGTTCAACTGCCTCCCAGCACACATAAGGGGGATTACCAACAGACCCCTGGCAGTCTTCAAGCTGGCACTGGACAAGCACCTAAAGTCAGTTCCGGATCAGCCGGGCTGTGGCTCGTACGTTGGTTTGCGTGCAGCCAGCAGCAACAGCCTGGTTGATCAGGCTCTGATCCACCAGGAGGCCTGGTCACAGACCGGGCCGCGGGGGCGTTGACCCCCGGAACTCTCTCCAGGTAAACAAGTTTTATCCCCTTATGGATCTAAGGATGAATCTTCTCTTCTGGCAGGGCTACATCTGCTCTGACATCTGCTCTTTTTACAACCTTCCTAGATAATAACGAATGGAACTATGTTGAGTTAGGCATCAAGATCATGTAGTGAATGATCTATGCCCACATGCAAAACCCTGCTTTACCTGAAACCTTCAACTCTACTATCAACGAACTCTTTCAACTCAACGACCTGCTTAGCTTCAAGTGTGTTGATACTGTACCATCCACAGACATGCTAAAAATTCTCCCCAATGTAAGAGGTATCACCTTTCCAATAGATCCTTCAATCATTGCCACCCAAGCCACTCCAGACTTACCAGCTGCAGCATCTCAAGAAACCCGAGCCACTCCACCTGCCCTGTCTGCTGCCACCTCCACATCCACAATAACACTGCCTGCAGCTCAAGACTCGCTCACCTCTGTAGACGAAACTAAAGTCGACGACCACACCTCCGGCATCACCTGGAAAATTCTACAATTCTTCACTAGACCTACAAACAAGAAAACCATGATCATCAAAGAACTCCATCCTCGACTCTGTAGTGAAACCGCCAAATACACCGTTGACCCATACATCTTCCCACCAGGACAAGTTCAGTATATTGTGAAATCAATTTATCGAAGATTTTGACTGTTATACACAACTCACGAACCTTCTAAAAGAAGTGTTTAAAAATTTAATGAATGGGTCACACCAAATAAGAGAGAAAACTGATCATATGAACTTCGATGCCTTCCAATTGTCCCAAACTTAAAGGTTGTTACCCTTCGCCCAGCTGCTGGGTTAAACCCCTGGCTGTTTCTACGACTGAAGACACTCCTCTCCGGCGCTTTTCTTCGCCTCTGCCCACTTCCCCGCCTCTGCCCACTTCACCGCTCTCTACTTGAGAGTTTAATACATAAAGATCTACATGTTTTTTTTCTTACCTTGTCGAGGAAGATTACTTGTTTCTAGACATACGAGTCATCTCTTTCCTGACCAGTCAGAGACGATTATGATATATTACCTCAAGAATGACTTCACAGATTATAATGACGAGAAGGACTGGCAGGATTTGCCTCACAAACTGAGCCAACTATTTACGATATTTGTTAATACTCAATGAATGAGCGTATTAAAATAATTAAGAATTCATTATTACCAAATGATTGAACCGGTAAAATAATTAAGACTCATCATTATTATCCAATACACACAAAAAAAAAAAAACCACACAGGAGAAAGAAACGTTATGATGTCTCATTCTTCATTATTACCCAATGAGCGAACCCTGTCAAAATAATTAAGACTTTTCATTATTACCCAATGATTGAACACGTTAAAATAATTTAGACTTCATTATTACCCAATATTAAACGTTAAAGCATATTGGCTTGTCACCGACGACCCACCCCCGTCAAGCCGTCTGTCGTCACCGACGACCTGTCGTCACCGACGACCCACCCACCTGTCAAGCCGCCTGTCGTCACCGACGACCCACCAACCTGTCAAGCCGTCTGTCGTCACCGACGACCCACCCACCCGTCAAGCCGTCTGTCGTCATCGACGACCCACCCACCCATCAAGCCGTCTGTCGTCACCGACGACCCACCCACCCGTCAAGCCGTCTGTCATCACCGACGACCCACCCACCCGTCAAGCCGCATGTCGTCACCGACGACCCACCCACCCGTCAAGCCGTCTGTCCTCACCGACGACCCACCCACCCGTCAAGCCGGCTGTCGTCACCGACGACCCACCCCCCCGTCAAGCCGTCTGTCGTCACCGACGACCCACCCACCCGTCAAGCCGTCTGTCGTCATCGACGACCCACCCACCCGTCAAGCCGTCTGTCGTCACCGACGACCCACCCACCTGTCAAGCCGTCTGTCTTCACCGACGACCCACCCACCCGTCAAGCCGAATGTCGTCACCGACGACCCACCCACCTGTCAAGCCGTCTGTCATCACCGACGACCCACCCACCCGTCAAGCCGTCTGTCGTCACCGACGACCCACCCACCCGTCAAGCCGTCTGTCGTCACCGACGACCCACCCACCCGTCAAGCCGTCTGTCGTCACCGACGACCCACCCACCCGTCAAGCCGTCTGTCGTCATCGACGACCCACCCACCCGTCAAGCCGTCTGTCGTCACCGACGACCCACCCACCTGTCAAGCCGTCTGTCATCACCGACGACCCACCCACCCGTCAAGCCCGATGTCGTCACCGAAGTCCCACCCACCCGTCAAGCCGTCTGTCCTCACCGACGACCCACCCACCCGTCAAGCCGTCTGTCGTCACCGACGACCCACCCACCCGTCAAGCCGTCTGTCTTCACCGACGACCCACCCACCCGTCAAGCCGTCTGTCGTCACCGATGACCCACCCACCCGTCAAGCCGTCTGTCGTCACCGACGACCCACCCACCCGTCAAGCCGTCTGTCGTCATCGACGACCCACCCACCCATCAAGCCGTCTGTCGTCACCGACGACCCACCCACCTGTCAAGCCGTCTGTCGTCACCGACGACCCACCCACCCGTCAAGCCGCATGTCGTCACCGACGACCCACCCACCCGTCAAGCCGTCTGTCATCACCGACGACCCACCCACCCGTCAAGCCGTCTGTCGTCACCGACGACCCACCCACCCGTCAAGCCGTCTGTCGTCACCGACGACCCACCCACCCGTCAAGCCGTCTGTCGTCATCGACGACCCACCCACCCGTCAAGCCGCCTGTCGTCACCGACGACCCACCCACCTGTCAAGCCGTCTGTCATCACCGACGACCCACCCACCCGTCAAGCCGCATGTCGTCACCGACGACCCACCCACCCGTCAAGCCGCATGTCGTCACCGACGACCCACCCACCCGTCAAGCCGTCTGTCATCACCGACGACCCACCCACCCGTCAAGCCGTCTGTCGTCACCGACGACCCACCCACCCGTCAAGCCGTCTGTCGTCACCGACGACCCACCCACCCGTCAAGCCGTCTGTCGTCATCGACGACCCACCCATCCGTCAAGCCGTCTGTCGTCACCGACGACCCACCCACCTGTCAAGCCGTCTGTCATCACCGACGACCCACCCACCCGTCAAGCCGTCTGTCATCACCGACGACCCACCCACCCGTCAAGCCGTCTGTCGTCACCGACGACCCACACACCCGTCAAGCCGTCTGTCGTCACCGACGACCCACCCACCTGTCAAGCCGTCTGTCGTCACCGACGACCCACCCACCTGTCAAGCCGTCTGTCGTCACCGACGACCCACCCACCTGTCAAGCCGCCTGTCGTCACCAACGACCCACCAACCTGTCAAGCCGCCTGCCTGCTCGCCAAAATGAGAAGGTTATCAGTGAGGCGCATTGTATACCACTCGGGTGAGTGTGAGTTAGACCTGCCTAGCATGGGCTAGTAGGCCTCGTTAAGGTCTCCTCGTCCCTGTGGTTCGGTTAGTATACTATTTGTTATATTATCTTACTGAAGTATTTATTATTTTGTATTGGGAAAATACATTTGTATAACAATATCTGACAGATTTAGTCCCATGTTGATGGTTCCTGGGTCATGACCTCCGTGACCCGGTCAGTAACCAGGCCTCCTGGGTCATGACCTCCATGACACGGTCAGTAACCAGGCCTCCTGGGTCATCACCTCCATGACCCGGTCAGTAACCAGGCCTCCTGGGTCATCACCTCCGTGACCCGGTCAGTAACCAGGCCTCCTGGGTCATCACCTCCATGACACGGTCAGTAACCAGGCCTCCTGGGTCATCACCTCCGTGACCCGGTCAGTAACCAGGCCTCCTGGGTCATCACCTCCATGACCCGGTCAGTAACCAGGCCTCCTGGGTCATCACCTCCATGACCCGGTCAGTAACCAGGCCTCCTGGGTCATGACCTCCGTGAACCGGTCAGTAACCAGGCCTCCTGGGTCATCACCTCCATGACACGGTCACGGAGGTGATCAAGGCTGGAGATAGGCATCGCTAAATCTCTTAGGCATGCACTTTTATAACCTCTATAGGACAGCAACATGAAAACAAAAGTTTTTTGGGGAGTTTATTGAATATTTTAAACATATGCAAAACAAAGCAATGATACAGTTAAACACAGTAAAAAAATATTTTAATAAACATTTCAACAGGATCAGTTTACAAGAATCGCACATCTGTGATCTATTATGATAAACCAGTGAAAATATTACGCCGTAAAACGCTTTAAAAGGCAAATGACTCGATATGGATCGTTTATCGAAAATTTGATAGTAAAATTACATTAAACGCGTGTTTTTTGAAAACCTCCTCTACATGGAATATTGAAAAAAATGTTGACGTGAATGATGTGTATTTACAAGAGCGTCACTAGAGAGGGTTGGTACTTCCAACAGTAATATACCTCACCTCTGCCAACATGGTTTACTGGAAGTGTTGGTAGTATTGATAAAATACACTACCACTGACAACAATACCAGTTGTTACTGAAGGTAACACAACTGGTTATGTTGGCAGTGAGTGATGAGTGTCTGTTGGTAGCAGCATTACCACCCACCACCACCACTGGTAGTGTTGGTAGCAGCATTACCACCCACCACCAAAACTGGAAGTGTTGGTAGCAGCATTACCACCCACCACCACCACTGGTAATGTTGGTAGCAGCATTACCACCCACCACCACCACTGGTAGTGTTGGTAGCAGCATTACCACCCACCACCACCACTGGTAGTGTTGGTAGCAGCATTACCACCCACCACCACCACTGGTAGTGTTGGTAGCAGCATTACCACCCACCACCACCACTGGTAGTGTTGGTAGCAGCATTACCACCCACCACCACCACTGGTAGCGTTGGTAGCAGCATTACCACCCATCACAACCACTGGTAGTGTTGGTAGCAGCATTACCACCCACCACCAAAACTGGTAGTTTTGGTAGCAGCATTACCACCCACCACCACCACTGGCAGTGTTGGTAGCTGCATTACCACCCAACACCACCACTGGTAGTGTTGGTAGCAGCATTACCACCCACCACCACCACTGGTAGTGTTGATAAAATTAGACACATGTGCAACTCTTGGGTATCTTTATTGAGGAAACGTTTCGACACACAGTGGCTTCATCAGTCCATACGTAGGAGAAACTTGAAGAACAGAAGGAGAATGAGGTAGTCAGTCCTTCAACCTTGAGTCGATGTGTTCAGTCCATCAATCTTGAATAGAATACGGCAAATGAGCGGAGAAGCAGCTTATAAACCGTATGGCAGGGGAGGTGCAGCAGTCATAGGTGGTGTCACATTTGTTCAATGTGGAAGTAGGTCGTGCCCAAGAATTGGGCAAGCGAAGAATTCCTAAGCATTAAGATCCAAAGAAGTTGCAGTGTCTGACAGGTTTGTAGATGAATGGTTCAGAGAACTGACATGTTGATAAATTAGACACATGTGCAACTCTTGGGTATCTTTATTGAGGAAACGTTTCTCCTACGTATGGACTGATGAAGCCACTGCGTGGCGAAACGTTTCCTCAATAAAGATACCCAAGAGGCACAAGTACGCTCGTACCTTGAGTATGCTCCACTTTCTTGGTTTGCCTGCCTCCCCCACCTCATCTGCGACTGCTTGACAGAGTAGAGAACAGAGCAAGACGTCTCATCTCTCGCCTGGGCCCATCCTGGATAGATCTGTCATTTCAGCAGAGCCTTCAACATAGGAGGGATGTGGGTGGCCTTACTGATATGTACAAGGCCTATATTGTCGAAGTACCATTTGGATCCACTTCGAGGGCAGCGTGAAACAAGATTTTATGCCACAAGACGGGCAGAAAGCAGCAACTTCACTCTGGCTGTACCCTTCTCCAGAACATCACTCCATCTGAGATCCTATATACCCAGGATGACTCGAGTATGGAACACATTCGTACAGCATAATGATGTCAACGAGATAAAGTCAGTTGATCAAATGAAAATGCTGGCCCACAGATGGCTCCAACTTCATCCTGTTCCCTACTTGTATGTCTCATAACAATAAAAATGCTTTCAAATGAGCTGATGTAGGTAACAGCTCTTAGCTTGCCAATAAAGTTAGGAATCCTTAACCTGTACATATCTTGTCAATAAAGCTAGGGATCCTTAACCATGTCAAACCCTGTGTAAAAAAAAAAAAGAGAGGGGGAGAGGGAGAGAGATAAGCTGTGTTTGTGTGTGTGTTGTGTGTGTGTTTGTGTGTGTTTCTCCTCCTGTTCTTCAAGTTTCTCCTACGTATGGACTGATGAAGCCACTGTGTGGCGAAACGTTGCCTCAATAAAGATACCCAAGAGTTGCACATGTCTAATTTTATCAACATGTCGGTTCTCTGAACCATTCATCTGCAAAACTGGTAGTGTTGGTAGCAGCATTACCACCACTACCACCACTGGTAGTTTTGGTAGCAGCATTACCACCCACCACCACCACTGGTAGTTTTGGTAGCAGCATTACCACCCACCACCACCAATGGTAGTTTTGGTAGCAGCATTACCACCCACCACCACCACTGGTAGTTTTGGTAGCAGCATTAATACTCACCACCACCAATGGTAGTGTTGATAGCAGCATTACCACCCACCACCACCACTGATAGTGTTGGTAGCAGCATTACCACCCACCACTACCACTGGCAGTGTTGGTAGCTACATTACCACCCACCACCACCACTGGTAGTGTTGGTAGCAGCATTACCACCCACCACCACTGGTAGTGTTGGTAGCAGCATTACCACCCACCACCACCACTGGTAGTGTTGGTAGCAGCATTACCACCCACCACCACTGGTAGTGTTGGTAGCAGCATTACCACCCACCACCACTGGTAGTGTTTGTAGCAGCATTACCACCCACCACCACCAATGGTAGTGTTGGTAGCAGCATTACCACCCACCACCACCAATTGTGGTGTTGGTAGCAGCATTACCACCCACCACCACCACTGGTAGTGTTGGTAGCAGCATTATCACCCACCACCACCACTGGTAGTCTTGGTAGCAGCATTGCCACCCACCACCACCAATGGTAGTGTTGGTAGCAGCATTACCACCCACCACCAAAACTGGTTGTGTTGGTAGCAGTATTACCACCCACCACGGCTGATAGTGTTGGTAGCAGCATTACCACCCACCATCAAAACTGGTAGTGTTGGTAGCAGCATTACCACCCACCACCACCACTGGTAGTGTTGGTAGCAGCATTACCACCCACCACCACCAATAGAAGTGTTGGTAGCATTAACACCCACCACCACCACTGGTAGTGTTGGAAGCAGCATTATCACCCACCACCACCACTGGTAGCAGCATTAGCACCCACCACCACCACTGGTAGCAGCATTAGCACCCACCACCACCACTGGTAGCAGCATTATCACCCACCACCACCACTGGTAGCAATACCACCCACCACCAACACTGGTAGCTGCATTACCACCCACCACCTCCACTGGTAGTGTTGGTAGGAGCATTACCACCCACCACCACCACCACTGGTAGTTTTGGTAGCATTACCACCACCATCACTGGTAGTGTTGGTAGCAGCATTACCACCCACCACCACTGGTAGTGTTGGTAGCAGCATTACTACCCACCACCAAAACTGGTAGTGTTGGTAGCAGCATTACCACCCACCACGACCACTGGTAGTGTTGGTAGCAGCATTACCACCACCACCACTGGTAGTTTTGGTAGCAGCATTACCACCCACCACCACCAATTGTGGTGTTGGTAGCAGCATTACCACCCACCACGACCACTGGTAGTGTTGGTAGCAGCATTACCACCACCACCACTGGCAGTGTTGGTAGCAGCATTACCACCCACCACCACCACTGGTAGTTTTGGTAGCAGCATTACCACCCACCACCGCCAATGGTAGTGTTGGTAGCAGCATTACCATCCACCACCACCACCACTGGTAGTGTTGGTAGCAGCATTACCACCCACCACCACCACTGGCAGTGTTGGTAGCAGCATTACCACCCACCACGACTGGTAGTGTTGGTAGCAGCATTACTACCCACCACCAAAGCTGGTAGTGTTGGTAGCAGCATTACCACCCACCACCACCACTGGTAGTGTTTGTAGCAGCATTACCACCCACCACCACCACCACTGGTAGTTTTCGTAGCAGCATTACCACCCACCATCACCACTGGTAGTGTTGGTAGCAGCATTACCACCCACCATCACCACTGGTAGTGTTGGTAGCAGCATTACCACACACCATCACCACTGGTAGTGTTGGTAGCAGCATTACCACCCACCACCACCACTGGTAGTTTTGGTAGCAGCAGTACCACCCAACACCACCACTGGCAGTGTTGGTAGCAGCATTACCACACACCATCACCACTGGTAGTGTTGGTAGCAGCATTACCACCCACCACCACCACTGGTAGTTTTGGTAGCAGCAGTACCACCCAACACCACCACTGGTAGTGTTGGTAGCAGCATTACCACACACCATCACCACTGGTAGTGTTGGTAGCAGCATTACCACCCACCACCACTGGTAGTGTTGGTAGCAGCATTACCACCCACCACCACCACTGGTAGTTTTGGTAGCAGCAGTACCACCCAACACCACCACTGGTAGTGTTGGTAGCAGCATTACCACACACCATCACCACTGGTAGTGTTGGTAGCAGCATTACCACCCACCACCACCAATGGTAGTGTTGGTAGCAGCATTACCACTCACCACGACCACTGGTAGAGTTGGTAGCAGCATTACCACCACCACCACCACTGGCAGTGTTGGTAGCAGCATTACCACCACCACCACCACTGGTAGTTTTGGTAGCAGCATTTCCACCACAACCACCACTGGTAGTGTTGGTAGCAGCATTACCACCACCACCACCACTGGTAGTTTTGGTAGCAGCATTTCCACCACAACCACCACTGGTAGTGTTGGTAGCAGCATTACCGCCCACCACCACCACTGGCAGTGTTGGTAGCTGCATTACCACCCAACACCACCACTGGTAGTGTTGGTAGCAGCAGTACCACCCACCACCACCACTGGTAGTGTTGATAAAATTAGACACATGTGCAATTCTTGGGTTTCTTTATTGAGGAAACGTTTCTCCTACGTATGGTCTGATGAAGCCACTGCGTGGCGAAACGTTTCCTTAATAAAGATACCCAAGAGTTGCACATGTGTCTAATTTTATCAACATGTCGGTTCTCTGAACCATTCATCTTCAAAACTGGTAGTGTTGGTAGCAGCATTACCACCACCACCACTGGTAGTTTTTGTAGCAACATTACCACCCACCACCACCAATTGTGGTGTTGGTAGGAGCATTACCACCAACCACCACCACTGGCAGTGTTGGTAGCAGCATTACCACCCACCACCACGTATGGTAGTGTTGCTGGCAGCATTACCACCCACCACCACCACTGGTAGTTTTGGTAGCAGCATTACCACTCACCACCACCAATGGTAGTGTTGGTAGCAGCATTACCACCCACCACCACCACCACTGGTAGTGTTGGTAGCATTACTACCAACCACCACCACTGGTAGTGTTGATAGCATTACCACCCGCCCCCACCAATGTTAGTGTTGGTAGCATCATTACCACACACCACCACTGGTAGTGATGGTAGCATCATTACCACACACCGCCTATGGTAGTGATGGTAGCATCATTACCACACATTACCACTGGTAGTGATGGTAGCATCATTACCATACACCACCACTGGTAGTGATGGTAGCATCATTACCATACACCACCACTGGTAGTGATGGTAGCATCATTACCACACACCACCACTGGTAGTGATGGTAGCATCATTACCACACACCACCACTGGTAGTGATGGTAGCATCATTACCACACACCACCACTGGTAGTGATGGTTGCATCATTACCACACACCACCACTGGTAGTGATGGTAGCATCATTACCACACACCACCACTGGTAGTGATGGTAGCATCATTACCACACACTGCCTATGGTAGTGATGGTAGCATCATTACCACACACCACCACTGGTAGTGATGGTAGGATCATTACCATACACCACCACTGGTAGTGATGGTAGCATCATTACCACACACCACCACTGGTAGTGATGGTTGCATCATTACCACACACCACCACTGGTAGTGATGGTTGCATCATTACCACACACCACCACTGGTAGTGATGGTAGCAACAATGCCGCCCACCACTACCACTGGTAGTGTTGGTAGCAGCATTACCACCTACTACCACTGGTAATGTTGGTAACTACAGTACCTCCTACTACCACTGGTAGTGTTGGTAGCAACATTAACACACACCATCACTGGTAGTGTTCGCAGCATCATTACCACCCAACACCACTGGTAGTGATGACAGCATCATTACCACACATCACCACTGTTAGTGATGGTAGCATCTTTACCACAAACCACCACTGGTAGTGATGGTAGCATCATTACCACACATTACCACTGTTAGTGATGGTAGCATCTTTACCACAAACCACCACTGGTAGTGATGGTAGCATCATTACCACACACCACCACTGGTAGTGATGGTAGCATCTTTACCACACTCCACCACCATATATACATATATATATATATATATATATATATATATATATATATATATATATATATATATATATATATATATATATATATATATGCAATAAGATCACAGTAAACAGGTGATTTCAGAATATGCAAAACAACCACTCTGAAAGAATAGAGAAATTCCAAGCGCTTTCGTGACTACTCACATTATCAAGGAACTATGAAAGTAAAGCATCCAAGGAAGCTATATAAGGGGTCCGGCCAGCACCTCACTATCAGATCCCACAACGGTTAAACACCTGACGCGCGCCGACACAACTTGGATAGGTCCTTTGCACAACTCACCCACAAATTATTCTACCCAAGAAAATTTAAAAATTATTTGTCCAGTGTATTATTAAATTCTTCCCAAATTCTATTAATTATAAATGAATCTAATTTATGTTTCCTTTGGTTTATATAAATTAGATCCATTTATAATTAATAGAATTTGGGAAGAATTTAATAATACACTGGACAAATAATTTTTAAATTTTCTTGGGTAGAATAGTTTGTGGGGTGAGTTGTGCAAAGGACCTATCCAAGTTGGGTCGGCGCGCGTCAGGTGTTTAACCGTTGTGGGATCTGATGGTGAGGTGCTGGCCAGACCCCTTATATAGCTTCCTTGGATGCTTTACTTTCATAGTTCCTTGGTAATGTGAGTAGTCACGAAAGCGCTTGAAATTTCTCTATTCTTTCAGAGTGGTTGTTTTGCATGCATATATATACATATATATATATATACATATATATATATATATATACATTATATATATATATATATATGTTGGTATATATATATATATGTTGGTGACAGCAACCACCCAGGGAAGTACTACCGTCCTGCCAGATGACTGTGAAACAAAAACCTGTAACTGTTTTGCATGATGGTAGGATTGCTGGTTTCCTTTTCTGTCTCATAAACACGCTAAGATAACAGGGATATCTTGCTACTCCTACTTACACTTTGGTCACACTTCACAGACACGCACATGCATATATATATATACATACATCTAGGTTTTTCTCCTTTTTCTAAATAGCTCTTGTTCTTTTTTATTTCTTCTATTGTCCATGGGGAAGTGGAAAAGAATCTTTCCTCCGTAAGCCATGCGTGTCGTATGAGGCGACTAAAATGCCGGGAGCAATGGGCTAGTAACCCCTTCTCCTGTATACAATTACTAAAAAAGAGAAGAAGAAAAACTTTATAAAACTGGGTTGCTTAAATGTGCGTGGATGTAGTGCGGATGACAAGAAACAGATGATTGCTGATGTTATGAATGAAAAGAAGTTGGATGTCCTGGCCCTAAGCGAAACAAAGCTGAAGGGGGTAGGAGAGTTTCAGTGGGGGGAAATAAATGGGATTAAATCTGGAGTATCTGAGAGAGTTAGAGCAAAGGAAGGGGTAGCAGTAATGTTAAATGATCAGTTATGGAAGGAGAAAAGAGAATATGAATGTGTAAATTCAAGAATTATGTGGATTAAAGTAAAGGTTGGATGCGAGAAGTGGGTCATAATAAGCGTGTATGCACCTGGAGAAGAGAGGAATGCAGAGGAGAGAGAGAGATTTTGGGAGATGTTAAGTGAATGTATAGGAGCCTTTGAACCAAGTGAGAGAGTAATTGTGGTAGGGGACTTGAATGCTAAAGTAGGAGAAACTTTTAGAGAGGGTGTGGTAGGTAAGTTTGGGGTGCCAGGTGTAAATGATAATGGGAGCCCTTTGATTGAACTTTGTATAGAAAGGGGTTTAGTTATAGGTAATACATATTTTAAGAAAAAGAGGATAAATAAGTATACACGATATGATGTAGGGCGAAATGACAGTAGTTTGTTGGATTATGTATTGGTAGATAAAAGACTGTTGAGTAGACTTCAGGATGTACATGTTTATAGAGGGGCCACAGATATATCAGATCACTTTCTAGTTGTAGCTACACTGAGAGTAAAAGGTAGATGGGATACAAGGAGAATAGAAGCATCAGGGAAGAGAGAGGTGAAGGTTTATAAACTAAAAGAGGAGGCAGTTAGGGTAAGATATAAACAGCTATTGGAGGATAGATGGGCTAATGAGAGCATAGGCAATGGGGTCGAAGAGGTATGGGGTAGGTTTAAAAATGTAGTGTTAGAGTGTTCAGCAGAAGTTTGTGGTTACAGGAAAGTGGGTGCAGGAGGGAAGAGGAGCGATTGGTGGAATGATGATGTAAAGAGAGTAGTAAGGGAGAAAAAGTTAGCATATGAGAAGTTTTTACAAAGTAGAAGTGATGCAAGGAGGGAAGAGTATATGGAGAAAAAGAGAGAAGTTAAGAGAGTGGTGAAGCAATGTAAAAAGAGAGCAAATGAGAGAGTGGGTGAGATGTTATCAACAAATTTTGTTGAAAATAAGAAAAAGTTTTGGAGTGAGATTAACAAGTTAAGAAAGCCTAGAGAACAAATGGATTTGTCAGTTAAAAATAGGAGAGGAGAGTTATTAAATGGAGAGGTAGAGGTATTGGGAAGATGGAAGGAATATTTTGAGGAATTGTTAAATGTTGATGAAGATAGGGAAGCTGTGATTTCGTGTATAGGGCAAGGAGGAATAACATCTTGTAGGAGTGAGGAAGAGCCAGTTGTGAGTGTGGGGGAAGTTCGTGAGGCAGTAGGTAAAATGAAAGGGGGTAAGGCAGCCGGGATTGATGGGATAAAGATAGAAATGTTAAAAGCAGGTGGGGATATAGTTTTGGAGTGGTTGGTGCAATTATTTAATAAATGTATGGAAGAGGGTAAGGTACCTAGGGATTGGCAGAGAGCATGCATAGTTCCTTTGTATAAAGGCAAAGGGGATAAAAGAGAGTGCAAAAATTATAGGGGGATAAGTCTGTTGAGTGTACCTGGTAAAGTGTATGGTAGAGTTATAATTGAAAGAATTAAGAGTAAGACGGAGAATAGGATAGCAGATGAACAAGGAGGCTTTAGGAAAGGTAGGGGGTGTGTGGACCAGGTGTTTACAGTGAAACATATAAGTGAACAGTATTTAGATAAGGCTAAAGAGGTCTTTGTGGCATTTATGGATTTGGAAAAGGCGTATGACAGGGTGGATAGGGGGGCAATGTGGCAGATGTTGCAAGTGTATGGTGTAGGAGGTAGGTTACTGAAAGCAGTGAAGAGTTTTTACGAGGATAGTGAGGCTCAAGTTAGAGTATGTAGGAAAGAGGGAAATTTTTTCCCAGTAAAAGTAGGCCTTAGACAAGGATGTGTGATGTCACCGTGGTTGTTTAATATATTTATAGATGGGGTTGTAAGAGAAGTAAATGCGAGGGTCTTGGCAAGAGGCGTGGAGTTAAAAGATAAAGAATCACACACAAAGTGGGAGTTGTCACAGCTGCTCTTTGCCGATGACACTGTGCTCTTGGGAGATTCTGAAGAGAAGTTGCAGAGATTGGTGGATGAATTTGGTAGGGTGTGCAAAAGAAGAAAATTAAAGGTGAATACAGGAAAGAGTAAGGTTATGAGGATAACAAAAAGATTAGGTGATGAAAGATTGAATATCAGATTGGAGGGAGAGAGTATGGAGGAGGTGAACGTATTCAGATATTTGGGAGTGGACGTGTCAGCGGATGGGTCTATGAAAGATGAGGTGAATCATAGAATTGATGAGGGAAAAAGAGTGAGTGGTGCACTTAGGAGTCTGTGGAGACAAAGAACTTTGTCCTTGGAGGCAAAGAGGGGAATGTATGAGAGTATAGTTTTACCAACGCTCTTATATGGGTGTGAAGCGTGGGTGATGAATGTTGCAGCGAGGAGAAGGCTGGAGGCAGTGGAGATGTCATGTCTGAGGGCAATGTGTGGTGTGAATATAATGCAGAGAATTCGTAGTTTGGAAGTTAGGAGGAGGTGCGGGATTACCAAAACTGTTGTCCAGAGGGCTGAGGAAGGGTTGTTGAGGTGGTTCGGACATGTAGAGAGAATGGAGCGAAACAGAATGACTTCAAGAGTGTATCAGTCTGTAGTGGAAGGAAGGCGGGGTAGGGGTCGGCCTAGGAAGGGTTGGAGGGAGGGGGTAAAGGAGGTTTTGTGTGCGAGGGGCTTGGACTTCCAGCAGGCATGCGTGAGCGTGTTTGATAGGAGTGAATGGAGACAAATGGTTTTTAATACTTGACGTGCTGTTGGAGTGTGAGCAAAGTAACATTTATGAAGGGATTCAGGGAAACCGGCAGGCCGGACTTGAGTCCTGGAGATGGGAAGTACAGTGCCTGCACTCTGAAGGAGGGGTGTTAATGTTGCAGTTTAAAAACTGTAGTGTAAAGCACCCTTCTGGCAAGACAGTGATGGAGTGAATGATGGTGAAAGTTTTTCTTTTTCGGGCCACCCTGCCTTGGTGGGAATCGGCCGGTGTGATAATAATAAAAAAATAAATATATATATATATATATATATATATATATATATATTATATATATATTATATAGTGGTGACGTGTACTTTGAGTGGTGACGTGTACTTAGCTCGAGTGGTGACGTGTACTTAGCTCAGTGGTGACGTGTACTTAGCTCTGTGAAGACCTGTTTGTGTGCTCTTGAGTGGTGACCTGTACTTTGAGTGCTGACCTATACTTAACTCTGTGAAGAAGTGTCTTGTTTGCTCCCGTGGACTGAACCAAGATGCCCTCCATCGAGCAACTTTACCAGCAACTTAAGGAAGAATTGAGGGCAGCGAAGATGGAGATACGGCGATTGACCGAGGAAAACAAGAGGATTCGTAGTAGTCCTCCTGTTTCGAGTCCTCAGGTCAAGAAGGGATCGTGGTCAGTGGTTGGACAGCAGGGGACGACGAAGTTGACGATCAAGAAGACGAATGGAAAGCCAGAAACGATGAAGAAGAAAGAGACTGCTGTGGAAACTCCCGTGGAAACCTCCAACGCATTCTCGGTGCTACCCGACGAATGTGAGTCTACTACTGGGATCGTCACGACGAACGACAACAAGGAAGGTAAGAATATTGTTGTTGGGGATAGCCAGGTTAGATACATGGATAGGGCATTCTGCTTGAAGGACAGGAGTAGGAGACAAAGGGTATGCTTTCCTGGGGCTGGGATGGAGGACATTGTTAGCCGGCTTGACAACATAATGAACGGTAATGGGATCAATCCTATTATTTGCCTCAGTGCTGGAGGCAATGATGTAGGCAAGCGTAGAAGTGAGGATTTAGTTAGAAAGTTCAGGACAGCTATAGACATGATTAGGAAGAAGGGGGGGCGCCCTGTTATATGTGGCATTTTGCCAAGAAGAGGTGTTGGTAATGAATGGTTGTGCAGAGCAATTGGTATTAATTGTTGGCTGGATAAACACTGTAAGGATAATGCAGTACCATTCATTGACAACTGGGACAACTTCTATGGCCGAAATGACATGTATGCCAGGGATGGGGTTCACTTATCCAGGGCAGGTGTGGGTTTTCTTGCTAACTCAGTTGAGGGGGTTGTTAGGACTTTAAACTAGGATTAGTTAGAGGTATGGGTTTAGAAATGATTAATAATGAGTATGGATATGTTGACTTATGCTCGGATATTAAGAATCTTAATAGTAACTGTCATGGAGTAACTCTAGGTAATGATAATTTCAGAAATTGTGTGAAAACAAAGATGAATAGGAAAAATGTGCAGAAGAAAAAACATATGATGGTATTTTATGCTAACAGTCGAAGTGCAAGAAATAAAATTAATGAACTACGTTTGGTAGCATGTGCTGGGAACTTTGATATCATTGCATTAACTGAAACGTGGTATGATTTAAAGAGTCGGGATATGACTGCTGAGTGTAATATTCAGGGATTTAAGTTATTCAATGTGGATAGATGTAATGGGAAGGGGGGAGGAGTTGCATTGTATGTTCGAGAAAATATTAATTGTTGCATAAAAACAGGTATAAAAAATAGATGGAGCAGTAACAGAGTCTGGGTAGAGTTCGTGGAGGGTCAAGAAAAACTAATTCTAGGTGTAATATACCGACCTCCAGGCTTGGATCACGATAGAGGGAGACTTCTTTGGGACGAAATTGTTAGGGCTTCTGGACACAGTAACGTAGTCATAGTAGGGGACTTTAACTTTAGCCAAATTGACTGGAATTCTTTGACAGGTAATCTAGAGTCCAGTGACTTCATGGAAACAGTTCAGGACTGTTTTCTGAAACAGAGTGTAACTGAACCTACCAGGGGTAATAATTTGCTAGACCTAGTCTTGTCAAATAAGGAAACACTCGTGAATAATCTGGAGATCACTGAAGAGCTTGGCGCAAGTGATCACAAATCCATCACCTTTAGCATTAATTGGGAATGCAAGAATAATGATAATACAGTAAAAATCCCCGATTTTCGTTCTGCCGATTATAATGGACTTAGGGAACATCTGTCTAATCTTGATTGGGGTTATCTAGCTAATGATTTTATTGACGATAATCATACTTATGAATATGAAGGGATCTGCTTTTATGATTGTTTTCTTAATAATGTACACAGTGCCCAGAGTATATACATTCCCCAGAGAGAAATTAGGTCTAATAATAACGATCCCAAATGGGTTAACAGGAGACTAAAGCATCTATTAGGGGAGAAAAGGGGAATTTATAGGCGCATCAGAAGAGGAGAGGTTAACCTTACTGACCAATATGTTCAGCTTAAAAGAGAAGTAAAAAAGGCAATTAGAAAGGCTAAACGTGACTATGAAATTAGAGTTGCTAATGAATCAAAGACTAATCCAAAGGGGTTCTTTCAAGTGTATAGGACGAAGGTGAAGGAAAAAGTAGGACCTCTGAAATCTGGGAATGGACAGCTGACGGATAATGAACTGGAAATGTGTTCCTTATTTAATGACTATTTTTTGTCAGTTTTTACACAGGAAGATGTAAATGAGATTCCAGTAATTAACAATTATTTAGTTCCTGATGAATTTAAGTTAACTAATATTACTGTCACGAGGGACATGGTTATTAAACAGATAGACAAACTGAAACAAAATAAGTCCCCGGGACCCGATGAGTTGTTTTCAAGGGTACTTAAGGAATGCAAGATGGAGCTTAGTCAGCCATTAACGAGTGTATTCAATGCGTCCATCCTTACCAGTGTTGTGCCAGAGATGTGGAAGATGGCTAATGTGGTTCCTATATTCAAATCAGGGGATAAGTCCACTCCTTCAAATTACCGTCCAATAAGCCTGACATCTATAGTGGGCAAGTTATTAGAATCAATTATAGCTGACATTATCAGAAGTCACCTTGAAGAGCATAACTTGATAAATGAATCTCAGCATGGATTCACGAGAGGTCGTTCCTGCCTGACAAACTTACTGACGTTCTTCAATAGAACATTTGAGGCAGTTGACAGTGATAAGGAATATGATATTGTTTATTTGGATTTTAGTAAAGCCTTCGACAGAGTACCTCACAAGAGACTCTTAAGAAAAGTGGCAGCTCATGGTATAGGAGGTAAAGTTCTAGCATGGATTGAGGCATGGCTTACCAATAGAAAGCAGAGAGTTACCATTAATGGAGTGAAATCTGAATGGGGATTAGTCACTAGTGGCGTTCCACAAGGATCAGTTTTAGGCCCTCTCTTGTTCATAATTTACATTAATGACCTTGATGAAGGGATTACTAGTGACATGAGTAAGTTTGCTGATGATACAAAGATAGGCCGTATAATTCACTCTGAGGAGGATATCAATGAACTCCAGGACGATTTGAACAAATTAATGTCTTGGTCTGAGAAATGGCAGATGAAGTTTAATGTGGATAAGTGTAAGGTACTTGCCCTTTGTAATGAAAATAACCCTCGAAGCTATAATCTAGGTGAAGTAGAGCTTGGTCATACAGAATGTGAAAAAGACTTGGGAGTCATGGTGAGCAGAAGTCTAAAGCCAAGACAGCAGTGCCTCAGTGTGCGCAACAAGGCCAACAGATTACTTGGATTTATCTCAAGAAGTATAAGTAACAGAAGTCCAAAAGTTATTTTACAGCTCTATACATCACTAGTGAGGCCTCATTTAGATTATGCTGCTCAGTTTTGGTCCCCTTACTACAGGATGGACAAAGACTCATTAGAGAACATTCAGAGAAGAATGACTAAAATGATTTACTGTGTAAGGAACCTCCCGTATGAAGATAGACTTAAAGCCTTAAATCTCCACTCTCTGGAGAGGCGTAGAATGAGGGGAGATATCAATGAAGTGTATAAGTGGATGACGGGCATAAACAAGGGAGACATTAATAAAGTACTGAGGGTGTCGAACCAGGTAAGAATGGCAATATAAACACAAATGCAGTATAATGTGATCCTTTATTGACTACGTTTCGCCCACACAGTGGGCTTTTTCAAGTCACAAACAGAACTACCTGGGGTGGAAGGAACGCGAGTATTTATAGTCCGGCTGAGGTCAGGTGAAGAATGCTGCATCTGATGATGTACCGAGTTGGGTTGTAGAGTCTAAAAACTTGGGTAGCTTGGAAAGGAGACTGGACAAGTTGGTGAGCAGACCTTCTACAGTGTTCTTATGTGGGATAGCGATGAAGAAGTTTCTTGGCAAGTGGTTCAGCTATGTTATAGAAGCCACTATTCTGGTTGAAGTTGTCGGATATAGAAATAAGTGATGATTCCAGGATTCTTCGGTATTGAGTGTTGTCTTCTGTGGCGACAAGTCTTGAGTTTCTGTAGTTTATCAAGTGGTTGTGTGAATTACGGTGTTGTACGCAGGCATTCCTTGTGTCGTCAGACCTGCTTGCGTATTGGTGTTCTGAAATACGTGTTTGGAGGTCCCTTGATGTTTCGCCCACGTATAACTTGTTGCAGTCATTACAAGGGATTATGTATACCCCTGCAGAGGATGGAGGCTTGTCCTGCCTACTACTGGTGATGTCCTTGATGGTCGTGGTTGTGGAGGTAGATACTTGGAATGATGTTTTGGCAAAGATGTTGGAAACATGTTTGGCAATGGAGTTGGTGGGAAGGACTATGTATCTCTTCTCGGCAGTGTCTTCTCTGGGTGTGTTGAAGATGTTTAGTGCTCGCCGTCTGCAGTCTCTGATGAAGTGACGAGGATAGTGGAGTTTGGAAAATACCTGTTCAATTATAGTGCATTCTTCCTCAAGGAACTCGTTGCTGCAGATTCTGAGTGCACGCAGGAAGAAGCCTATAATTACACCACGTTTGGTTTTGGTGTCGTGGTGAGAGTAGAAGTGGAGAAGATCGTTTTGGTTGGTGGGTTTTCGATAGACTTTAAAACGAAGTTCATGGTCAGCTTTGCAGAGTAGAACATCAAGGAAAGGAAGAGTGTTGTCGACCTCTTCTTCAAGTGTGAACTGGATTGAAGGCTCGACCTGGTTGAGCTTGTCTTGGAGAGCTTGAACGTTGAAGCGTTTAGGAGTTATGAGGAGAATGTCGTCAACATAACGGAGCCAGGTGACAGACGAAGGAATAATGGTGGAGAAACGTTCGGCTTCTAGATGTTCCATGTATAGGTTCGCTAGGACTGCACTGAGTGGCGAACCCATGGGTAGTCCAAAAGTCTGCTGAAAGAGGTGATTTTCAAAAGAGAAACACGTAAAGCCAACACAGGTCTGACGACACAAGGAATGCCTGCGTACAACACCGTAATTCACACAACCACTTGATAAACTACAGAAACTCAAGACTTGTCGCCACAGAAGACAACACTCAATACCGAAGAATCCTGGAATCATCACTTATTTCTATATCCGACAACTTCAACCAGAATAGTGGCTTCTATAACATAGCTGAACCACTTGCCAAGAAACTTCTTCATCGCTATCCCACATAAGAACACTGTAGAAGGTCTGCTCACCAACTTGTCCAGTCTCCTTTCCAAGCTACCCAAGTTTTTAGACTCTACAACCCAACTCGGTACATCATCAGATGCAGCATTCTTCACCTGACCTCAGCCGGACTATAAATACTCGCGTTCCTTCCACCCCAGGTAGTTCTGTTTGTGACTTGAAAAAGCCCACTGTGTGGGCGAAACGTAGTCAATAAAGGTTCACATTATACTGCATTTGTGTTTATATTGCCATTGTGTCGGTATTTTATACCATTTATTTCCAACCAGGTAAGAACCAGGAATAATGGATTTAAGTTGGATAAATTTAGATTTAGAAAGGACATAGGTAAGTACTGGTTTTCTAACAGAGTTGTAGATGCGTGGAACAGTCTTCCCAGTGGGGTGATAGAGGCTAGGACCTTGGTAGCTTTAAGAAGAGACTGGACAAATATATGAGTGGGAGGGGCTGGGTTTGATTGGTGTTGGGGGGTGCGGGAGTTGTTTCTTGAGTAGCTTTAGGTAGATGTCGTTTTGATAAGGACCTGCCTCGTATGGACCAGTAGGCCTTCTGCAGTGTTCCTACATTCTTATGTTCTTATGTTCTTAACAAGTCGGCCGTCTCCCACCGAGGGAGGGCGACTCAGAAAATCCCCAAAAAGAAAATACTTTCATCATTCAATACTTTCCCTTCACACATAATCACTGTTTTTGCAGAGGTGCTCAGAATACAACAGTTTAGAAGTATAAAGATACACAACGTATCCCTCCAAACTGCTAATATCCCCATTTCCTGGACTCAAGTCCGGCTATATAAAAATAACCGGTTTCCATGAATTCCTTCACTAAATATTACCCTGCTCACACTCCAACAGCTCGTCAGGTCCCAAATATCATTCGTCTCTATTTACTCCTATGTAACACGCTCACGCACGATTGCTGGAAGTCCAAACCCCTCGCCCACAACACCCCCTTTACCCCCTCCCTCCAACCTTTTCGAGGACGACCCCTACCCCGTCTTCCTTCCCCTACAGATTTATACGCTGTCCATATCATTCTACTTTGATCCATTCTCTCTAAATGACCAAATCACCTCAACAACCCCTCTTCAGCCTTCTGACTAATACTTTTATTAACTCCACACCTCCTAATGTCCACACTCCGAATTTTCTGCATAATATTTACAACACACATTGCCCTTAGACAGGACATCTCCACTGTTTCCAACCACTTCCTCGCTGCTGCATTCACAACCCAAGCTTCACACCCATATAAGTGTGATGGTACTACTATACTTTCATACATTCCCTTCTGTGCCTCTATAGTTAACGTTTTTTGTCTCCACATATACCTCAACGCACCACGCGCCTTTTTTCCCTTCATCAATTCTATGATTAACCTCATCCTTCATAAATCCATCCGCTGACATGTCAACTCTCAAATATCTGAAAACTTTCACTTCTTCCATACTCCTCCCAATTTGATATCCAATTTTTCATCTAAATCATTTGATACCCTCATCACCTTACTCTTTTCTATGTTCACTTTCAACTTTCTACCTTTACACACACTCCCAAACTCATCCACTAACCTTTGCACTTTTTCTTTAGAATCTCCCATAAGCACAGTATCATCAGCAAAAAGTAACTGTGTCAATTCCCATTTTGTATTTGATTCCCCACAATTTAATCCCACCCCTCTCCCGAACACCCTAGCATTTACTTCTTTTACAACCCCATCTATAAATATATTAAACAACCATGGTGACATTACACATCCCTCTCTAAGACCTACTTTTACCGGGAAGTATTCTCCCTCTCTTCTACACACCCTAACCTGAGCCTCACTATCCTCATAAAAACTCTTTACAGCATTTAATAACTTACTACCTGTTCCATATACTTGCAACATCTGCCACATTGCTCACCTATCCACTCTATCATATGCCTTTTCTAAATCTATAAATGCAATAGAAACTTCCCTACCTTTATCTAAATACTGTTCATATATGTTTCATTGTAAACACTTGATCTACACATCCCCTACCTACTCTAAAACCTCCTTCCTCATCGGCAATCCTACATTGTCTTACCTCTAATTCTTTCAATAATAACCCTACCATATATATATATATATATATATATATATATATATATATATATATATATATATATATATATATATATATATTGTATATAGGGAAGTACCACCTCTATAGCTGGATTTATCGCAAACCAAGCGATACAAGATACAAAACAACCAAGGGGGGAGTAGAATGATAGCTCCAGGCCTAGAGCTATCATTCATGTTGCAATCAACAAATCTTCAGGAGCTTGCCAAATTGCAGAAGAGGAGGGTTTCCACGCGAATACGTTCCCAGAGGACCACATTCACTGGAGGGAGAGAGAATAAGGTACTGGAAGAGCCCACAGGCAAAACATTCACTGGAGGGAGAGAGAATAAGGTACTGGAAGTGCTCACAGGCACAACATTCACTGGAGGGAGAGAGAATAAGGTACTGGAAGTGCCCACAGGCACAACATTCACTGGAGGGAGAGAGAATAAGGTACTGGAAGTGCCCACAGGCACAACATTCACTGGAGGGAGAGAGAATAAGGTACTGGAAGTGCTCACAGGCACAACATTCACTGGAGGGAGAGAGAATAAGGTACTGGAAGTGTCCATAGGCACAACATTCACTGGAGGGAGAGAGAATAAGGTACTGGAAGTGCCCACAGGCACAACATTCACTGGAGGGAGAGAGAATAAGGTACTGGAAGTGCCCACAGGCACAACATTCACTGGATGGAGAGAGAATAAGATACTGGTAGTGCTCACAGGCACAACATTCACTGGAGGGAGAGAGAATAAGGTACTGGAAGTGCCCACAGGCACAACATTCACTGGAGGGAGAGAGAATAAGGTACTGGAAGTGCCCACAGGCACAACATTCACTGGAGGGAGAGAGAATAAGGTACTGGAAGTGCCCACAGGCACAAGATTCACTGGAGGGAGAGAGAATAAGGTACTGGTAGTGCCCACAGGCACAACATTCACTGGAGGGAGAGAGAATAAGGTACTGGAAGTGCCCACAGGCACAACATTCACTGGAGGGAGAGAGAATAAGGTATTGGAAGTGCTCACAGGCACAACATTCACTGGAGGGAGAGAGAATAAGGTACTGGAAGTGCCCACAGGCACAGCATTCACTGGAGGGAGAGAGAATAAGGTACTGGAAGTGCCCACAGGCACAACATTCACTGGAGGGAGAGAGAATAAGGTATTGGAAGTGCTCACAGGCACAACATTCACTGGAGGGAGAGAGAATAAGGTACTGGAAGTGCTCACAGGCACAACATTCACTGGAGGGAGAGAGAATAAGGTACTGGAAGTGTCCACAGGCGCAACATTCACTGGAGGGAGAGAGAATAAGGTACTGGAAGTGCTCACAGGCACAACATTCACTGGAGGGAGAGAGAATAAGGTACTGGAAGTGCTCACAGGCACAACATTCACTGGAGGGAGAGAGAATAAGGTACTGGAAGTGCTCACATGCACAACATTCACTGGAGGGAGAGAGAATAAGGTACTGGAAGTGCTCACATGCACAACATTCACTGGAGGGAGAGAGAATAAGGTACTGGAAGTGCTCACAGGCACAACATTCACTGGAGGGAGAGAGAATAAGGTACTGGAAGTGCTCACAGGCACAACATTCACTGGAGGGAGAGAGAATAAGGTACTGGAAGTGCTCACAGGCACAACATTCACTGGAGGGAGAGAGAATAAGGTACTGGAAGTGCCCACAGGCACAACATTCACTGGAGGGAGAGAGAATAAGGTACTGGAAGTGCCCACAGGCACAACATTCACTGGAGGGAGAGAGAATAAGGTACTGGAAGTGCTCACAGGCACAACATTCACTGGAGGGAGAGAGAATAAGGTACTGGAAGTGCCCACAGGCACAACATTCACTGGAGGGAGAGAGAATAAGGTACTGGAAGTGCCCACAGGCACAACATTCACTGGAGGGAGAGAGAATAAGGTACTGGAAGTGCCCACTGGCACAACGTTCACTGGAGGGAGAGAGAATAAGGTACTGGAAGTGCTCACAGGCACAACATTCACTGGAGGGAGAGAGAATAAGGTACTGGAAGTGCTCACAGGCACAACATTCACTGGAGGGAGAGAGAATAAGGTACTGGAAGTGCTCACATGCACAACATTCACTGGAGGGAGAGAGAATAAGGTACTGAAAGTGCTCACAGGCACAACATTCACTGGAGGGAGAGAGAATAAGGTACTGGAAGTGCCCACAATCACAACATTCACTGGAGGGAGAGAGAATAAGGTACTGGAAGTGCCCACAGGCACAACATTCACTGGAGGGAGAGAGAATAAGGTATTGGAAGTGCTCACAGGCACAACATTCACTGGAGGGAGAGAGAATAAGGTACTGGAAGTGCTCACAGGCACAACATTCACTGGAGGGAGAGAGAATAAGGTACTGGAAGTGCCCACAGGCACAACATTCACTGGAGGGAGAGAGAATAAGGTACTGGAAGTGCCCACAGGCACAACATTCACTGGAGGGAGAGAGAATAAGGTACTGGAAGTGCTCACGGGCACAACATTCACTGGAGGGAGAGAGAATAAGGTACTGGAAGTGCTCACATGCACAACATTCACTGGAGGGAGAGAGAATAAGGTACTGGAAGTGCTCACATGCACAACATTCACTGGAGGGAGAGAGAATAAGGTACTGGAAGTGCCCACAATCACAACATTCACTGGAGGGAGAGAGAATAAGGTACTGGAAGTGCTCACAGGCACAACATTCACTGGAGGAAGAGAGAATAAGGTACTGGAAGTGCTCACAGGCACAACATTCACTGGAGGGAGAGAGAATAAGGTACTGGAAGTGCTCACAGGCACAACATTCACTGGAGGGAGAGAGAATAAGGTACTGGAAGTGCCCACAGGCACAACATTCACTGGAGGGAGAGAGAATAAGGTACTGGAAATGCCCACAATCACAACATTCACTGGAGGGAGAGAGAATAAGGTACTGGAAGTGCTCACAGGCACAACATTCACTGGAGGGAGAGAGAATAAGGTACTGGAAGTGCCCACAGGCACAACATTCACTGGAGGGAGAGAGAATAAGGTACTGGAAGTGCCCACAGGCACAACATTCACTGGAGGGAGAGAGAATAAGGTACTGGAAGTGCCCACAGGCACAACGTTCACTGGAGGGAGAGAGAATAAGGTACTGGAAGTGCTCACAGGCAAAACATTCACTGGAGGGAGAGAGAATAAGGTACTGGAAGTGCTCACAGGCACAACATTCACTGGAGGGAGAGAGAATAAGGTACTGGAAGTGCTCACATGCACAACATTCACTGGAGGGAGAGAGAATAAGGTACTGAAAGTGCTCACAGGCACAACATTCACTGGAGGGAGAGAGAATAAGGTACTGGAAGTGCCCACAATCACAACATTCACTGGAGGGAGAGAGAATAAGGTATTGGAAGTGCTCACAGGCACAACATTCACTGGAGGGAGAGAGAATAAGGTACTGGAAGTGCTCACAGGCACAACATTCACTGGAGGGAGAGAGAATAAGGTACTGGAAGTGCTCACAGGCACAACATTCACTGGAGGGAGAGAGAATAAGGTACTGCAAGTGCCCACAGGCACAACATTCACTGGAGGGAGAGAGAATAAGGTACTGGAAGTGCCCACATGCACAACATTCACTGGAGGGAGAGAGAATAAGGTACTGGAAGTGCTCACAGGCACAACATTCACTGGAGGGAGAGAGAATAAGGTACTGGAAGTGCCCACATGCACAACATTCACTGGAGGGAGAGAGAATAAGGTACTGGAAGTGCCCACATGCACAACATTCACTGGAGGGAGAGAGAATAAGGTACTGGAAGTGCCCACAATCACAACATTCACTGGAGGGAGAGAGAATAAGGTATTGGAAGTGCTCACAGGCACAACATTCACTGGAGGGAGAGAGAATAAGGTACTGGAAGTGCTCACAGGCACAACATTCACTGGAGGGAGAGAGAATAAGGTACTGGAAGTGCTCACAGGCACAACATTCACTGGAGGGAGAGAGAATAAGGTACTGGAAGTGCCCACATGCACAACATTCACTGGAGGGAGAGAGAATAAGGTACTGGAAGTGCCCACATGCACAACATTCACTGGAGGGAGAGAGAATAAGGTACTGGAAGTGCTCACAGGCACAACAGCCAGAAAGATGAATATTATTGCATTAGAAAAATCCCACAAGTGTTGATATTGTAACCTAAACAAAATTAACGTAGCAATAAATTCAGTCACATTCCGCTATGATAATAACTTAAAATACGTATATAAATATTGTCTGTGACATAGGAGTTACTGGCAATTATATACCCTCCACGGGCGGCAACATGCCCTTTAAATGACTAGAGAAAAACCCTAACATATAGAGGGGAGACTTCGAAAAGTTATGTAAAGGAAACAGGGCTCATTAACATAAACTCGTTTAAAGGGAGGGGAGGCATTTGTAATGACAATATGGCCACCGATATTCATCCTACATAATTCTGAGGCAAACTCTTGTTCAACCTTCAGAAACTGCAGGAAAAAAGGCCTTAACTCCTCGGTGTGGCACCACATTTAAGAGTCTGATGTATACGTATAAGAACCCAGTTTTAAACTGTGTACTATTGCCTAAACAGCCCATCATTGATATTGTATAATGACTGCCTATCATGCTTAATAATTGACGATTCTGCAATATACTTTTCAACACACAACCCGCACATAAAAGAAGCTTACAACGACGTTTCGGTCCGACTTGGACCATTTACAAAGTCACAAGCTTCTCTCTTTTATGTGCGGATTATTTGTGTGTCGTTCCAGTCACGGCATTGTGCTTTTTTTTTGTTATTTATATACCTTTCAAGCCAGGAGGAACAAGGGAAGATAACTCTTGCGTCCAGCCAATTTGCAGTGTTATTACAGGCTCTAACATGGTTGAAAACCGCTTTCGACTCCAGTGCTATACGTATCGAATAACGGTGCTGGGAAATTGTCACCTCCAATGACTTTCCAGTTTGTCCCAAACAGGAGAGACTGCAACCGTTGCAACCAACTCTGTAGACACCACCAACACGTTTTTTGGTGCATTCTTTATCAGAATGCTTCTAACAGCCGATGAATTTTTAAAAACTATATGTATATTAAATCTTCTAAGAGCATTTGGTAGTATAGATAAATTCTGGTTACATGCGAGGGCCAGCACATTCTTGGTCTGAGGTGTTATCCTAGGTTCTGTCCTATAATAAGTTTTCTTAGCTGCCAGTAAAACAGATTCCATAAACATCTTAGGATATCGCAGTTTCCTGCCAATGTCAAATATTTTCCTAATTTCATCTAGGAACTCCGGACGCTATGGGCTCTCAGAAACATAATCAGAAATGTACTCCTTTTGACTCTAGTCTCATGGTTGGAGTAGTAGTGAATGTATGAGCACACATTGATAGCCTTCCTATATACTGTAAACTTAAGCTTTCTGTCAACCCGGTGTACCAACACATCTAAGAATGGAAGTTTACAGTCCACCTCTTTCTCCACGGTGAATTTAATAGTCGGGACTATAGCGTTAAGTCTTGGTAAAAGCGTTCCCAGGGCCATATCGCTTGGCCAAAGACACAAGATGTCGTCCACATATCTGAACCATTTAGCTCTACATGGCAGGATGTCTTTGAACAGTCTAGCCTCAAAAAATTCCATATACAGATTGCTCAATAAAGGGGATAACGGATCACCCATCGCCATTCCCAGTTTTTGAGCATCGTATTTCTCCTCAAACTCAAACTTGCAATCAGCTACACACAGCTTAGTCAATTCAATTATTGAATTTTTATGAAAAGGCAAAGAGAACTCATCCAGTTCTTCTTCCAAATAAGATAGCAAGTCGGGACCATGGACTCTCGTGAACAACGCAGCGACATCAAAACTAACGAGTGTAAAATCATTAGACATGTTGGTATTTCGCAATTTCTTTACGAGATCAACATTGTTTTATAAGTGGGCTTCAGAAATACTGCCAAGCAAAGGAGTTAATATTTTTACCTACCATTTTGACAAGACATGTTGCCGACCCTACAGAGCTAATTATAAGTCTGGCTGGAAAACCTGGCTTGTGGGTTTTAATCAAACCGTCCATGTAAGCGAGTGTCGCAGATCTCGCCGATAACTGTTTAATTCCTCATGACCTCTCAGTAAGGTTCTAAGTTGTTTATTAAATTTACTATTAGCCTGGTTCAAAGGGTTCTTATTAAGTTGTACGTAAGTATCCCTGTCTTCTAATAATGTGTTTATTTTTCCGCTATAATCTACCTTGTCCATAATATCCATCACATTTGCTTCGTCCGCTTCGTAAGATGAAGTCGAGGATCTTTCTACATTTTATGGTACGACTTAATAAATCTTTGAGGACAGGTCGGTTACACAGTTCTGAGCAAAGCTCCATATACCATGTATTTGCACATGTTGAACGTTTCAGGGTATAGGTCCCCTTGTTTTTCCAAACTGCAAAAAGATTTAGCAAGGTTAACATAACTAGTGTCCCCACTAGTAGGCGCGAAACTTAACCCATATCTCAATTCTGTCTGCTGGTCACGAGTAAGTTCAACACTCGACTGGTTGACAGCAAACTCCGGGTTAGCATGTTGAGACCAGCCACTTTGTGCTATGAGATTCTTTAGTTTCCTAGTATATAAACATTCCGTTTTCCGTTTCATTATTCTCAATCCCCTATGTATGTAATCTAGTAAATGATCTTGCCACTCAGGTGGTACCGTGTTGCAAAACTTGATGACGTGTTGATTGCAGCACAAAAGGCCTAGAGCTATCATTCTACTCCCCCCGTGGTTGTTTTGTATGTATGTATGTATATATATATATATATATATATATATATATATATATATATATATATATATATATTTTATTATCACACTGGCCGATTCCCACCAAGGCAGGGTGGCCCGAAAAAGAAAAACTTTCACCATCATTCACTCCATCACTGTCTTGCCAGAAGGGTGCTTTACACTACAGTTTTTAAACTGCAACATTAACACCCCTCCTTCAGAGTGCAGGCACTGTACTTCCCATCTCCAGGACTCAAGTCCGGCCTGCCGGTTTCCCTGAATCCCTTCATAAATGTTACTTTGCTCACACTCCAACAGCACGTCAAGTATTAAAAACCATTTGTCTCCATTCACTCCTATCAAACACGCTCACGCATGCCTGCTGGAAGTCCAAGCCCCTCGCACACAAAACCTCCTTTACCCCCTCCCTCCAACCCTTCCTAGGCCGACCCCTACCCCGCCTTCCTTCCACTACAGACTGATACACTCTTGAAGTCATTCTGTTTCGCTCCATTCTCTCTACATGTCCGAACCACCTCAACAACCCTTCCTCAGCCCTCTGGACAACAGTTTTGGTAATCCCGCACCTCCTCCTAACTTCCAAACTACGAATTCTCTGCATTATATTCACACCACACATTGCCCTCAGACATGACATCTCCACTGCCTCCAGCCTTCTCCTCGCTGCAACATTCATCACCCACGCTTCACACCCATATAAGAGCGTTGGTAAAACTATACTCTCATACATTCCCCTCTTTGCCTCCAAGGACAAAGTTCTTTGTCTCCACAGACTCCTAAGTGCACCACTCACTCTTTTTCCCTCATCAATTCTATGATTCACCTCATCTTTCATAGACCCGTCCGCTGACACGTCCACTCCCAAATATCTGAATACGTTCACCTCCTCCATACTCTCTCCCTCCAATCTGATATTCAATCTTTCATCACCTAATCTTTTTGTTATCCTCATAACCTTACTCTTTCCTGTATTCACCTTTAATTTTCTTCTTTTGCACACCCTACCAAATTCATCCACCAATCTCTGCAACTTCTCTTCAGAATCTCCCAAGAGCACAGTGTCATCAGCAAAGAGCAGCTGTGACAACTCCCACTTTGTGTGTGATTCTTTATCTTTTAACTCCACGCCTCTTGCCAAGACCCTCGCATTTACTTCTCTTACAACCCCATCTATAAATATATTAAACAACCACGGTGACATCACACATCCCTGTCTAAGGCCTACTTTTACTGGGAAAAAAATTTCCCTCTTTCCTACATACTCTAACTTGAGCCTCACTATCCTCGTAAAAACTCTTCACTGCTTTCAGTAACCTACCTCCTACACCATACACTTGCAACATCTGCCACATTGCCCCCCTATCCACCCTGTCATACGCCTTTTCCAAATCCATAAATGCCACAAAGACCTCTTTAGCCTTATCTAAATACTGTTCACTTATATGTTTCACTGTAAACACCTGGTCCACACACCCCCTACCTTTCCTAAAGCCTCCTTGTTCATCTGCTATCCTATTCTCAGTCTTACTCTTAATTCTTTCAATTATAACTCTACCATACACTTTACCAGGTACACTCAACAGACTTATCCCCCTATAATTTTTGCACTCTCTTTTATCCCCTTTGCCTTTATACAAAGGAACTATGCATGCTCTCTGCCAATCCCTAGGTACCTTACCCTCTTCCATACATTTATTAAATAATTGCACCAACCACTCCAAAACTATGTCCCCACCTGCTTTTAACATTTCTATCTTTATCCCATCAATCCCGGCTGCCTTACCCCCTTTCATTTTACCTACTGCCTCACGAACTTCCCCCACACTCACAACTGGCTCTTCCTCACTCCTACAAGATGTTATTCCTCCTTGCCCTATACACGAAATCACAGCTTCCCTATCTTCTTCAACATTTAACAATTCCTCAAAATATTCCCTCCATCTTCCCAATACCTCTAACTCTCCATTTAATAACTCTCCTCTCCTATTTTTAACTGACAAATCCATTTGTTCTCTAGGCTTTCTTAACTTGTTAATCTCACTCCAAAACTTTTTCTTATTTTCAACAAAATTTGTTGATAACATCTCACCCACTCTCTCATTTGCTCTCTTTTCACATTGCTTCACCACTCTCTTAACTTCTCTCTTTTTCTCCATATACTCTTCCCTCCTTGCATCACTTCTACTTTGTAAAAACTTCTCATATGCTAACTTTTTCTCCCTTACTACTCTCTTTACATCATCATTCCACCAATCGCTCCTCTTCCCTCCTGCACCCACTTTCCTGTAACCACAAACTTCTGCTGAACACTCTAACACTACATTTTTAAACCTACCCCATACCTCTTCGACCCCATTGCCTATGCTCTCATTAGCCCATCTATCCTCCAATAGCTGTTTATATCTTACCCTAACTGCCTCCTCTTTTAGTTTATAAACCTTCACCTCTCTCTTCTCTGATGCTTCTATTCTCCTTGTATCCCATCTACCTTTTACTCTCAGTGTAGCTACAACTAGAAAGTGATCTGATATATCTGTGGCCCCTCTATAAACATGTACATCCTGAAGTCTACTCAACAGTCTTTTATCTACCAATACATAATCCAACAAACTACTGTCATTTCGCCCTACATCATATCGTGTATACTTATTTATCCTCTTTTTCTTAAAATATGTATTACCTATAACTAAACCCCTTTCTATACAAAGTTCAATCAAAGGGCTCCCATTATCATTTACACCTGGCCCCCCAAACTTACCTACCACACCCTCTCTAAAAGTTTCTCCTACTTTAGCATTCAAGTCCCCTACCACAATTACTCTCTCACTTGGTTCAAAGGCTCCTATACATTCACTTAACATCTCCCAAAATCTCTCTCTCTCCTCTGCATTCCTCTCTTCTCCAGGTGCATACACGCTTATTATGACCCACTTCTCGCATCCAACCTTTACTTTAATCCACATAATTCTTGAATTTACACATTCATATTCTCTTTTCTCCTTCCATAACTGATCATTTAACATTACTGCTACCCCTTCCTTTGCTCTAACTCTCTCAGATACTCCAGATTTAATCCCATTTATTTCCCCCCCACTGAAACTCTCCTACCCCCTTCAGCTTTGTTTCGCTTAGGGCCAGGACATCCAACTTCTTTTCATTCATAACATCAGCAATCATCTGTTTCTTGTCATCCGCACTACATCCACGCACATTTAAGCAACCCAGTTTTATAAAGTTTTTCTTCTTCTCTTTTTTAGTAATTGTATACAGGAGAAGGGGTTACTAGCCCATTGCTCCCGGCATTTTAGTCGCCTCATACGACACGCATGGCTTACGGAGGAAAGATTCTCATGACAGTGGATGTTCAAGGATTAATTTCGTCCTCCTCCTGTTAGAATACCCGCCTCAACAAGCAGTCTATATAGCAATGAATCCAAGGTACAAGCGGTACCGAATCATTTACCAAACTGCGGCAGGCCAGGATTCGACCCCACGACATTGTCCCGCCTCAAAGACAACAAAACGTACGTATCACCCTATTCTGCTAATCTTGCTAATTGACCAATTTTACCTATTCGGCACGACACACATACAGACTATAAAGCCCAAGTGTGTTAAGTAATAACGTAAAAATTAACCATAATATAGTTAAACATCAAAACTTCGTAAGTATAGTGACGTTTTAAATCATATATTAAACAAATTACAAATCTTGTATACTATATAGAGCGAGTGTCACATTTATTCACCCTTCACGTCATCAAAGTTATTCTTGACGTGAAGTGGTGTGATTGATGACCATTACAGACCTGTTATCAATATATTCGATTATCTTTTAATATAATTTCCATTGATTTATGATTTGTAATATGTAAGAGGTAAGTAATTAATGTCTGCATTTATAAACATGATTTACATAGATCCACTGAAAGTACCAGCAATTAATTTTGTGCATTCACCACCATCGTTGATACAAGCTGCGTTAATTCATTCATGAAAATAGCCGTTACTCCTCTGTTTACAACGCTTGAGTTGTAAACAGAGGAGTAACGGCTAGTTACAACGCCTGAGTTGCCTGGTGTTATTTCTGCGTAGCAGATTATTATTATTATAATCAAGGGGGAAGCGCTAAACCCGGAGGATTATACAGCGCCTGGGGGGGGATGTGGAAGGCATTCAGGCTTAATTCAGGGAACTGGAGCACAGATCCAATTCCCTAAATCAAGAGCCCCTCACTAACATCAAGGAACCTTCCTAGAGGGGTCTGCGTAGCAGAGAGAGTTGAAGTATTTTTGTCGCAACTGCACATATACATATATACACATGTAGACGTAATCATACATATATACATCTGCACTCGTACTTTTATACGCATACATACGCATAAGCATACTTTACCAGTATTCAGTATACATGTAAAAAAATTCTAAAGTAAAACATATATAAGTATATGCATTCAAACACATATAAATACATATATAAAGGCATAATACAGTGACTGGAATAATACACAAATATCCCACATATGAGAGACATCAAACTTATGACGACGTTCAGGTCCGACTTGGATCATTAATATTATTATTAAAAGGTTTAGAAAACCGACAAGTTGATGACACTTGTGCAACACTCGTGCAACACTCGTGCAACACTTGTGCAACACTTGTGCAACACCTGTGCAACACTCGTGTAACACTTGTGCAACACTCGTGTAACACTTGTGCAACACTCGTGCAACACTCGTGCAACACTTGTGCAACACTCGTGTAACACTTGTGCAACACTCGTGTAACACTTGTGCAACACTCGTGCAACACTCGTGCAACACTCGTGTAACACTTGTGCAACACTCGTGTAACACTTGTGCAACACTCGTGCAACACTCGTGCAACACTCGTGTAACACTTGTGCAACACTCGTGCAACACTTGTGCAACACTTGTGCAACACTCGTGCAACACTCATGCAACACTTGTGCAACACTCGTGTAACACTTGTGTAACACTCGTGCAACACTCGTGTAACACTTGTGCAACACTCGTGAAACACTCGTGTAACACTTGTGCAACACTTGTGCAACACGTGTGTAACACTTGTGCAACACTCGTGTAACACTTGTGCAACACTCGTGCAACACTCGTGTAACACTTGTGCAACACTTGTGCAACACTCGTGCAACACTCGTGTAACACTCGTGTAACACTTGTGCAACACTCGTGCAACACTTGTGCAACACTTGTGCAACACTCGTGCAACACTCGTGTAACACTCGTGCAACACTTGTGCAACACTCGTGTAACACTTGTGCAACACTCGTGCAACACTTGTGCAACACTTGTGCAACACTCGTGCAACACTTGTGCAACACTCATGTAACACTTGTGCAACACGTGTGCAACACTCGTGCAACACGTGTGCAACACTTGTGCAACACTCGTGCAACACTTGTGCAACACTCGTGCAACACTTGTGCAACACATGTGCAACACTCGTAACACTTGTGCAACACTCGTGCAACACTTGTGCAACACTCGTGCAACACTTGTGCAACACTTGTGCAACACTCGTGCAACACTTGTGCAACACTCGTGCAACACTCGTGCAACACTTGTGCAACACTTGTGCAACACTCGTGCAACACATGTGCAACACTCGTAACACTTGTGCAACACTCGTAACACTTGTGCAACACTTGTGCAACACTCGTGCAACACTTGTGCAACACTCGTAACACTTGTGCAACACTCGTGCAACACTTGTGCAACACTCATGCAACACTTGTGCAACACTTGTGCAACACTTGAGTATCTTTACTGTGGGAACATACTGGACTGAGGAAGGAATTGGCTGACGATGAGCTTCCACAGTAAATGTACTAGAATGCTATATTAACTAGTCACACAGAAGCGCGAAGGGAAGGGTGCCAGAATATGTACAAAAGGGTGGAGGTTTATGGGAGAGGTAGAAGAGGAGGAGTAATACTGTAGTAGTAGTTTTAACTAGTAGAAATAGTGGTAGTAGTATAAAAAATGGTGCAACAGTGATACTGGCAACAATAAAAAGATAGTGAAAAAAGGGGGCCAAAAGTGGAGTGTAAACGAAGAAATAAAAGCAACAGCAGTAGTAGTAATACTGGAGGTAGTCTGAGTTACAAGAGAACACAGGAGTATTGCAAGAGACCTCATGGTACATGGGGGAAGACCTCATGGTACATGGGGGAAGACCTCATGGTACATGGGGGAAGACCTCATGGTACATGGGGGTAAGACCTCATGGTACATGGGGGTAAGACCTCATGGTACATGGGGGTAAGACCTCATGGTACATGGGGGTAAGACCTCATGGTACATGGGGGAAGACCTCATGGTACATGGGGGTAAGACCTCATGGTACATGGGGGTAAGACCTCATGGTACATGGGGGTAAGACCTCATGGTACATGGGGGTAAGACCTCATGGTACATGGGGGTAAGACCTCATGGTACATGGGGGAAGACCTCATGGTACATGGGGGTAAGACCTCATGGTACATGGGGGTAAGACCTCATGGTACATGGGGGTAAGACCTCATGGTACATGGGGGGAAGACCTCATGGTGCATGGGGGGAAGACCTCATGGCACATGGGGGGGGAAGACCTCATGGTGCATGGGGGTAAGACCTCATGGTACATGGGGGTAAGACCTCATGGTGCATGGGGGGAAGACCTCATGGTACATGGGAAGACCTCATGGTGCATGGGGGGAAGGACAAAATTCCAAAGGATAAAATCCACCGAGGCAGAAGACAGGACTGGCAATGAAAATATAGGACTGATGATGTAGGGAACTACGACAAAGATCAGGTCAAATCTCGAATGTTCTGAAGTTTGGAACATTTGACAAAGTAATGAGAAAGGAAGGCATCCACAGACACAACCAGGACTTTGATAAATATTACGAATATTGTGTAATAATGGATGCTTCAAGAAAACAGCGTGAGTGATGGCTAGAAGAAGGGTAGACAGTTTTGGCAGAGAACCAGTTAATAGGATGTGATTCCTAACATGACAGACAAGAACATTGCTAAATAACAATTAAGAACATTGTTAGTGTCGGCAAGTCTAACACTTCTTTTGTGCTCTATAAGTCTGTCAAAAAGAGAGCGGCCAGTTCTGTAAAATTATTGGAGAAGACAAGAGAAGCATTAATGGTACGGATTGAAGAAGCAACAGTAGCAGGAGGAGAGACACGAACAAGATTACTACTAAGAGTATTGGTTTGACCAAAAGTAAGTTTGTTGTCTGAAATTCGGAGAAATTTGTAAAGATTTAGGAGACTGGAAATATAGAAAAGGCAAAAGATAGGAAAATTTTCAGGAGAAGAAAGTCCATTTGGCATGTGAGAAGGTAAAGTTTATGAAACTGGAAGAGTAGCCAAGGCCAGGGAACGAACTGCGAAGAGTAGGAATTTCTGAGTCAAGACACTGATGATGACAGATACGGAGAGCGAGAACATCGAGATAGAGAATTGAGAACACTTTCCTTGTAATAATTTTAATAGTTATTGACAATGTTAGATAAAAGGACACAAGTGTAACTAATGTGATATTTTATTGTGACGATGTTTCGCTCTCCAGGAGCTTTGTCAATCCCTTACAGATTACAACTACACAGAGGATATATGTAAGTAACAATGTGAGAAGTAGTGAGATGTATTGCAGTGCAGATCTCACATTGCCATAAATATTTACCATCTGTGTCCATGTATTGTTTGTAACGGCTTGACAAAGCTCCTGGAGAGCGATACGTTGCCACAATAAAAGTCACATTAGTTGCACTTGTGTCTTTTTACCTAACGCTTTTTTGACAGGGATGATGGTAATAAAAGTAGTGAAATTACATGTCACTGTTCACTGCCTTGCGATAGGTGGAAAAAGAAAAGCCAGTTGCAAAGTGATGGTCATGTAACGGCCAGGAATGGAAACAGTTAAATTCCCATTGTTCTTTGAACTTGTTAGAAAGAACAAGATTGTTAAGAGTATCGAGAAATGGTTGAAAAGACTAGTCATGTGGCCAAAGACCATTATATATATATATATATATATATATATATATATATATATATATATATATATATATATATATATATACATATATATATATATGTCGTGCCGAATAGGCAGAACTTGCGATCTTGGCTTAAATAGCAACGTTCATCTTGCCATAGAGGACAAGCGAAAATTTGTGTATGCAATAATTTCGCCAAAATCATTCTGAACCTAACGAAAAAATTATATTTCACTGTGTTTGTTTAGTATTAAATTATTGTAAACAAATCTAAAATATATTTAGTTGGGTTAGGCTAAAATAAATTGTTCTTGTCATAATAAGGTTAGGTATGTTTTCTAAGATTCTTTTGGTGCAAAATTATAAATTTTTACATCAACATTAATGAAAAAAATATATCTTTAAACGTATATGAGAAATTTTCAGAAAAGACTTACTTTTAAATGAGTTCTTGCTAATTGACCAGTTTTACATATTCGGCACGACATTTATATATATATATATATATATATATATATATATATATATATATATATATATATATATATATATATATATATATATATATATATATATATATATATATATATATATATATATATATATATATATATATATATATATATATATATATATATATATATATATATATATATTATGCAAGGAATTCGCGAGAGCATGCGAAATATACACAAACACTGATCTCTGGCTGAAGGAGACTCGAACCTACGAACCTTAGGACAAGGTACGCAGTGCTTTACCAATCTACCCTAAGGTTCGTAGGTTCGAGTCTCCTTCAGCCAGAGATCAGTGTTTGTGTATATTTCGCATGCTCTCGCGAATTCCTTGCATAATATATATATATATATATATATATATATATATATATATATATATATATATATATATATATATATATATATATATAATGTGTGTGTGTGTACACAGAAATTTATACGCACATTCACACAGGCTTAGGTATATTTTTTTGTGCATAGATATTTTATGACCCTTTAATATTCGTTAGGTGTGCACTGAGGTAGAGGAAGCCGGGCTTTTGGAATATTGGGATAGTTTTTGTCGGCTCGCGCAACAACCAAAATTACATCCAGATTACTGTACTTTAAAGACACATGAAGACTAAAGCATATGCAGGAAAATCATCTTCCTCTAAGAGTTAATTTATATCATTTAGAATGTCAAATGCGTTTATTGGTATGAAAAAAGTAATTGCTTAAGATATCACCAATACCATAGAGTAATTTTTCCTCAGGTAGTAATAAGTTCGATCATAATGTGGCTGTTATGGGCCGCGACTCACGCTGGTAACGTGTGGTTATTGGCAACATTTGCATCTTGGTCGCTGCTATAGTTGTTTTGCAACAATTAGTGGACGGTTCTGGCTGATACTTCCGGTAACCTGCTGCTTCTCTTGTAGAAATAAGACAGTGGGACAGGCTAATACTTTTAGTAATATAAGAACATTAGAACATAAGAAAGGAGGAACACTGCAGGAGGCCTGCTGGTGCCACAGTAAGTTGAGTTTATTCCGAAAAGTTTTGCCTACACAGTAAGCGTCTTTAGTCGAATACGGAGGAGACAGCAGAAGCAGTGGAGATGCACAGCCGAGGTAATCAGTCGCAAACATTGATTCCATCGATTTTCCCACCATGGAGGTTATGCTAATTGGTCTATAATTCAGAGGTAAAGATCTGACTCCTGCTTTATAAACAGGTATCACATTTTCCACTTATCTGCCAGTATATCAGTTTGTAGTGATGACAAGATCAGCCAATATTTTTTTCGGTTCCTCCTTACATTGTTTTATAAGCAGAACCCGGTGACTTGTTTGGTTTCAGTCTACTTATTTGTCTGAGAACCTTGTCATTAGTGACTTTGATAGCGCATAACTTATTTTCGTCCAGAACTATATTTTTTTTTATTTCTGCAATTTCGCTAGTATTTCAACGTGTAAAAACTGTGACGAAATATATGCTGCATGTTGCGAACATTTCACCGAGAGTGAGCTGACCTGAGCATATAAGTGACCCTATTTTCTCCCTAATCTTACTTCTATGTACCTGAAAAAAAAGAACATTTTTGGGTTGGTCATCGTTCTCCTTGAGACTTAAATTTCATATTCTCTTTGGGCTCTTCTTATTCCCTTCTCGATTTCTATATTTAAAAGAATGTTGATTGCTTAAATGTCCTCTCCTCTTTTGATTCACCAGTAAATGCCTCTCTTTTGACGTTGGAGATGTTTAAATCACTTGTTTATACTTTTAGGATCATTTTAGTGTGATCTAATACCCCAATGTTGCTTAGGAAGCTTGAACTATGTTTAAAAAATGTGATATAACAATCATGTTTACCTACCTGTCCCACACGATTATTTGAAGGTCAGTTCAGTTGATTCTACACAGATAATCCCTCAGGCTCACAAAATCGGCTACATGAAAATCAGGGACCTTAACTGTACTTATTAAAATAATCCCACGATATATTGAAACTGGGTGATTTATGATTGTTTTCCCCAAGCTGATCATTAACCTCTAGATTATTAAACAATGATTCCTTTTAGGCAAGAACCAAGTCATGCAGGTTATTACTTCTAATTTGTTCTGTTACAAACTGTTTAAAACAATTATCCTGGCTCGTAAGAAGAAAGTCGCAAGACCCAAGATTTCCTCCCAAATTCCTCCAATCAATTTGGCTAAAGCTAAAATCTACTATTCACACATTTTAGTATCTAGATGACATAGTGTCGTCCCACAGAAGTTTACAGTGTTTCCCCATCAAAGTGTTGGCGTCTGTAAATTACATCCAGTAATAGCTTTTTATCTCTCGAGAAACTGTATCCAAACAGGTTCAGGAAACTATTCAAACAGCTTCCACTTCTATATCTTGTCTAATGTTACAGTTTAAATTATCTCTGAAATACATCGCCACTCCACCGCCATTCCTAATGACCCTATTATCAGTGTGAAATAATTTCAGAAGGCATTTTTCTATCTTTCGGGTTGAAGTAGGTCTTGGTTATAGAAATTATACATAAGCTTCCTGCAAGTGCAATTAATCTTTATTCTTCAGTCTTATTTCTAGCTCTATTACTGTTGGTATAATAGATGTTAAGGGTGTCAGTCACTCTCTGCCCTCTCTCTCTTTGTTGACTAATGAGATATCTTCGCAATGTTTGCTACTGTCATTCATCGTGCTGCAACCTCTTTGCGGCATGCAAAGAGTACGTAACCTTTATTCGGCGCATGTACACACCCTCATTTACAGGCTATCTCCCCCAACCAGCGAACCAGGTGACTGAGAGTTGACGATGGGGCCCCGTCGTTCAACCAGTACCCAGGTTCCAGCCAATGAGAAGATGGTTTTGGCAATCGCAGAGGTCATGTGGGTACCACTCTCCTGTCTGCCCCTGTCATTCCCATTCTAGAGCTGGTTGAAGCACGGTCTGCTCTCTATTGGTTTCTATCCCTCCTTGCTTACCGTGGAGTGCACTAATACCTATTGCTGTACATAGTGTATATAGTGTACATACTTCTGTTCTAAATTGATGAAGGATAATATAAGTCAAAAGTTTTTCTGCTGTGTTTCTTTTGCTCTCTTTACACCCAGGATAACAGGCCATTTGGACTCCTGGGTTGTAATATCATACTCATACTTATCTTTCATCAGTTTAAAGTCCTAGATTACATAGCAAAGGCCTCATGTTTGTCCCTGTTTTTGTTGCAGATATAAGACATCGGTGAAGGCCAATACTTCCAGCAACTTGTTTTTCATGTTGCTTTCAAATATATAAATAATAAAACTAACTGATCACAAAAAATAACTTACTAATAAGTTCCATCTTTCATCTTAATCTGTCTTAAAGATTTTGTTTTTCTCACGGAAGCTCCAGCTCATTGTTGCTACTTCACACGCCTGTAGTCACTTACCATCCTGTGCCAGAACTACCACACCTTACCACTACTTCCCTCTCCATGCTGGTATTAACCCTTTCTCTACCAGAATACTCACACACTTGGCCAGTGCTTCTCTCTCTCTCTCTCTCTCTCTCTCTCTCTCTCTCTCTCTCTCTCTCTCTCTTTCTCTCGTTCAGAACATCCCTCGCCTCACCAATATTTCCTCTCTGCCAGAATACCCTCACGCATCGACAGTACTTTCCTCTCTCTGCCAGAACATCCCATACTTCACCAGTTGTTTCTCCTCTCTGACAGAACATCCCACCAGTACTTTCTCCTCTGACAGAACATCCCACCAGTATTTTTTCCTCTGGCAGAACATCCCACCAGTACTTTCTTCTCTCTGACAGAACATCCCACCAGTACTTTCTTTTCTGACAGAACATCCCACCAGTGCTTTCTTCTCTCTGACTGAACATCTCACCAATATTTTCTCCTCTGACAGAGCATCCCACCAGTACTTTCCTCTCTGACAGAACATCCCACCAGTACTTTCCTCTGACAGAACATCTCACCAGTATTTTTTCCTCTGACAGAACATCCCACCAGTACTTTCTTCTCTCTGACAGAACATATCACCAGTACTTTACTCTGACAGAACATCTCACCAGTATTTTTTCCTCTGACAGAACATCCCACAAGTACTTTCTTCTCTCTGACAGAACATCCCACCAGTATTTTCTCCTCTGACAGAACATCCCACCAGTACTTTGTCTCTGACAGAACATTCCAAGCTTTGCCAATACTTCCCTTAATAAACTAGACCTTTTCATTTTTCTCTATTACTTTCCTATTATTCTTTGTATGTACTGTTACCATCCTGTCAGTATATCCTTCACCCAGCATGTACTCCACAAGTTACCATCCTGTCAGTATATCCTTCACCCAGCATGTACTCCACAAGTTACCGTCCTGTCAGTATATCCTTCACCCAGCATGTAATCCACAAGTTACCATCCTGTCAGTATATCCTTCACCCAGCATGTACTCCACAAGTTACCATCCTGTCAGTATCCTTCACCCAGCATGTAATCCACAAGTTACCATCCTGTCAGTATATCCTTCACCCAGCATGTACTCCACAAGTTACCGTCCTGTCAGTATATCCATTACTCAGCATGTACTCCAGAAGTTACCGTCCTGTCAGTATATCCTTCACCCAGCATGTACTCCTTACATCCCAGTATATCCTTCATGTACTCCACAAGTTACCGTCCTGTCAGTATATCCTTCACCCAGCATGTACTCCACAAGTTACCAGTATATCGTGTACTCCACAAGTTACCATCCTGTCAGTATATCCTTCACCCAGCATGTACTCCACAAGTTACCATCGTGTCAGTATATACCCCAGCATTTACCCAGCATGTACTCCACAAGTTACCATCGTGTCAGTATATCCTTTACCCAGCATGTACTCCACAAGTTACCATCGAGTCAGCATATCCTTCACCCAGCATGTACTCCACAAGTTACCGTCCTGTCAGTATATCCATTACTCAGCATGTACTCCAGAAGTTACCATCGTGCCAGTATATCCTTCACCCAGCATGTACTCCACAGGTTACCATCTTGTCAGTATATCCTTTACCCAGCATGTACTCCACAAGTTACCGTCCTGTCAGTATATCCTTCACCCAGCATGTACTCCACAAGTTACCATCCTGTCAGTATATCCTTCACCCAGCATGTACTCCACAAGTTACCGTCTTGTCAGTATATCCTTCACCCAGCATGTACTCCACAAGTTACCGTCCTGTCAGTATATCATTTACCCAGCATGTACTCCACAAGTTACCGTCCTGTCAGTATATCCTTCACCCAGCATGTACTCCACAAGTTACCGTCCTGTCAGTATATCCTTCACCCAGCATGTACTTCACAAGTTACCGTCCTGTCAGTATATCCTTCACCCAGCATGTACTCCACAAGTTTCCGTCCTGTCAGTATATCCTTCACCCAGCATGTACTCCACAAGTTACCGTCCTGTCAGTATATCCTTCACCCAGCATGTACTCCACAAGTTACCGTCCTGTCAGTATATCCTTCACCCAGCATGTACTCCACAAGTTACCGTCCTGTCAGTATATCCTTCACCCAGCATGTACTCCACAAGTTACCGTCCTGTCAGTATATCCTTCACCCAGCATGTACTCCACAAGTTACCGTCCTGTCAGTATATCCTTCACCCAGCATGTACTCCACAAGTTACCATCCTGTCAGTATATCCTTCACCCAGCATGTACTCCACAAGTTACCATCCTGTCAGTATATCCTTCACCCAGCATGTACTCCACAAGTTACCATCCTGTCAGTATATCCTTCACCCAGCATGTACTCCACAAGTTACCGTCCAGTCAGTATATCCTTTACCCAGCATGTACTCCACAAGTTGCCATCCTGTCAGTATATCCTTTACCCAGCATTTACTCCACAAGTTGCCATCCTGTCAGTATATCCTTTACCCAGCATGTACTCCACGAGTTACCATCGTGTCAGTATATCCTTCACCCAGCATGTACTCCACAAGTTGCCATCCTGTCAGTATATCCTTCACCCAGCATGTACTCCACAAGTTACCATCCTGTCAGTATATCCTTCACCCAGCATGTACTCCACAAGTTACCGTCCAGTCAGTATATCCTTTACCCAGCATGTACTCCACAAGTTGCCATCCTGTCAGTATATCCTTTACCCAGCATTTACTCCACAAGTTGCCATCCTGTCAGTATATCCTTTACCCAGCATGTACTCCACGAGTTACCATCGTGTCAGTATATCCTTCACCCAGCATGTACTCCACAAGTTGCCATCCTGTCAGTATATCCTTCACCCAGCATGTACTCCACAAGTTACCATCCTGTCAGTATATCCTTTACCCAGCATGTACTCCACAAGTTGCCATCCTGTCAGTATATCCTTTACCCAGCATGTACTCCACAAGTTACCATCTTGTCAGTATATCCTTCACCCAGCATGTACTCCACAAGTTACCGTCCTGTCAGTATATCCTTCACCCAGCATGTACTCCACAAGTTACCATCGTGTCAGTATATCCTTCACCCAGCATGTACTCCACAAGTTACCATCGTGTCAGTATATACTTTACCCAGCATGTACTCCACAAGTTACCATCGTGTCAGTATATACTTTACCCAGCATGAACTCCACAAGTTACCATCGTGTCAGTATATCCTTCACCCAGCATGTACTCCACAAGTTACCATCGTGTCAGTATATACTTTACCCAGCATGTACTCCACAAGTTACCATCGTGTCAGTATATCCTTTACCCAGCATGTACTCCACAAGTTACCGTCCTGTCAGTATATCCTTTACTTAGCATGTACTCCACAAGTTACCATCGTGTCAGTATATCCTTCACCCAGCATGTACTCCACAAGTTACCATCGTGTCAGTATATCCTTCACCCAGCATGTACTCCACAAGTTACCATCGTGTCAGTATATCCTTCACCCAGCATGTACTCCACAAGCCCTGCGAGTACGTTTAGCGCTTCCCCTTTAAATCTCTGTTTGCTAGTACATCCCAGCCAGGTCAAGCCTCCCCATAACACTTCATCATTTCCTTCACTTTCCATATATGTTATGCATTTTCTTAACCCATTTTGTACGTGTCACTCTCGGCAAATATTTACCACATCTTCCGATATCTCACGTTGTTTGTATAGCCAGACACTTATTTACCTGCGTGTGAACTCGACCAGGTCAGTTATTATGCTAAACAGACTGCCGCATGTGTCCCCCCCTACGGAAACTGGAACTAAACAGACTGCCGCATGTCCCCCCTGCGGTAACTGAACATCAACTGCCGTATGTCCCACCTGCGGTAACTGGACCTAAACAGACTGCCGCATGTCCCCCCTGTGGTAACTGAACATAGACTGCCGCATGTCCCACCTGCGGTAACTGAACATAAACAAACTGCCGCATGTCTGCCGAACATTAACAGTGCCGCAACCTGCGGTAACTGAACGACTGCCGCATAACTGAACATAGACTGCCGCATGTCCCACCTGCGGTAACTGAACATAATGTCCCACCTGCGGTAACTGACTGCCGCATACTGAACATAGACTTTTGCGGAAACTGATGCCGCATGTCCCCCCTGCGGTAACTGAACATAGAATGTCAACTAACATAGACAGCCGCATGTCCCACCTGCGGTAACTGAACATAGACTGCCGCATGTCCCTCCTGCGGTAACTGAACATAGACTGCCGCATGTCCCCCCTGCGGTAACTGAACATAGACTGCCGCATGTCCCACCTGCTGTAACTGAACATAAACAGACTGCCGTACTTCTTTCTGATGCAAGTTAACATAAACCTTCCGACGAATTTTTCTCCAGAAGCAACAAAACACTATATGTACTGTGTGTCTCGGTGATCCCAGGAAGGTATTCCCGTGTTCCATAGTTCCAGTTCCTTGTGTCTCAGTGATCCCAGGAAGGTATTCCCGTGTTCCATAGTTCCAGTTCCTTGTGTCTCAGTGATCCCAGGAAGGTATTCCCGTGTTCCATAGTTCCAGTTCCTTGTGTCTCAGTGATCCCAGGAAGGTATTCCCGTGTTCCATAGTTCCAGTTCCTTGTGTCTCAGTGATCCCAGGAAGGTATCCCCGTGCTCCATAGTTCCAGTTCCTTGTGTCTCAGTGATCCCAGGAAGGTATTCCCGTGTTCCATAGTTCCAGTTCCTTGTGTCTCAGTGATCCCAGGAAGGTATTCCCGTGTTCCATAGTTCCAGTTCCTTGTGTCTCAGTGATCCCAGGAAGGTATTCCCGTGTTCCATAGTTCCAGTTCCTTGTGTCTCAGTGATCCCAGGAAGGTATTCCCGTGTTCCATAGTTCCAGTTCCTTGTGTCTCAGTGATCCCAGGAAGGTATTCCCGTGTTCCATAGTTCCAGTTCCTTGTGTCTCAGTGATCCCAGGAAGGTATCCCCGTGTTCCGTAGTCCCAGTTGCTTGTGTCTCAGTGATCCCAGGAGGGTATCCCCGTGTTCCATAGTCAAATTTCCTTGTGCCTCAGTGATCCCAGGAAGGTATCAACGTGTTCCATAGTCCCAGTTCCTTGCGTCTCAGTGATCCCAGGAAGGTATCCCCGTGTTCCATAGTCCCAGTTCCTTGTCTCAGTGATCCCAGGTAGGTATCCCCGTGTTCCATAGTTCCAGTTCTTTGTGTCTCAGTGATCCCAGGAAGCTATCCCCGTGTTACGTAGTCAAAGTTCCTTATGTTTCAGTGGCCCCAGGAAGGTATCCCCGTGCTTCATAGTCCGAGTTCCTTGTGTCTCAGTGATCCCAGGAAGGTACCCCCCCCTGTTCCACAGTCCCAGTTCCTTGTGTCTCAGTGATCCCAGAAAGGTATCCCCGTGTTCCATAGTTCCAGTTCCTTGTGTCTCAGTGATCCCAGGAAGCTATCCTCGTGTTCCATAGTTCCATTTCCTTGTGTCTCAGTGATCCCAGGAAGGTATCCCCGTGTTCCATAGTCCCAGTTCCTTGTGTCTCAGTGATCCCAGGAAGGTATCCCCGTGTTCCATAGTCCCAGTTCCTTGTGTCTCAGTGATCCCAGGAAGGTATCCCCGTGTTCCATAGTCCCAGTTCCTTGTGTCTCAGTGATCCCAGGAAGGTATCCCCGTGTTCCATTGTCCCAGTTCCTTGTGTCTCAGCGATCCCAGGAAGGTATCCCCGTGTTCCATAGTTCCAGTTCCTTATGTCTCAGTAATCCCAGGAAGGTATCCCCGTGTTCCAAAGTTCCAGTTCCTTGTGTCTCAGTGATCCCAGGAAGGTATCCCCGTGTTCCATAGTCCCAGTTCCCTGTATCTAAGTGATCCCAGGAAGGTATCCCCGTGTTCCATAGCACAAGATCCATGTGTCTCAGTGATCCAAGGAAGGTATCCCCGTGTTCCATAGTCCCAGTTCCTTGTGTCTCAGTGATCCAAGGAAGGTATCCCCGTGTTCCATAGTCCCAGTTGCTTGAGTCTCAGTGATCCCAGGAAGGTATCCCCGTGTTCCATAGTCCCAGTTCCTTGTGTCTCAGTGATCCCAGGTAGGTATCCCCGTGTTCCATATTTCCAGTTCTTTGTGTCTCAGTGATCCCAGGAAGCTATCCCCGTGTTACGTAGTCCCAGTTCCTTGTGTCTCAATGATCCCAGGAAGGTATCCCCGTGTTCCATAGTCAAAGCTCCTTGTGTCTCAGTGATCCCAGGAAGGTATCCCCCGTGTTCCATAGTCCCAGTTTCTTGTGTCTCAGTGATCCAAGGAAGGTATCCCCGTGTTCTATAGTCCCGGTTCCTTGTGTCTCAGTGATCCCAGGAAGGTATCCCCGTGTTCCATAGTCCCAGTTCCTTGTGTCTCAGTGGTCCCAGGAAGGTATCCCTTGTGTTCCATAGTCCCAGTTCCTTGTGTCTCAGTGATCCCAGGAAGGTATCCCCGTGTTCCATAGTCCCAGTTCCCTGTATCTCAGTGATCCCAGGAAGGTATCCCCGTGTTCCATAGTCCCAGTTCCTTGTGTCTCAGTGATCCCAGGAAGGTATCCCCTGTTCCATAGTCCCAGTTCCTTGTGTCTCAGTGATCCAAGGAAGGTATCCCCGTTTTCCATAGTCCCAGTTCCTTGTGTCTCAGTGATCCCAGGAAGGTATCCCCGTGTTCCATAGTCCCAGTTCCTTTTGTCTCAGTGATGCCAGGAAGGTATCCCCGTGTTCCATAGTCCCAGTTTCTTGTGTCTCAGTGATCCCAGTAAGGCATCCCCGTGTTCCATAAACCCAGTTCCTTGTGTCTCAGTGATCCCAGGAAGGTATCCCCGTGTTCCATAGTTCCAGTTCCTTGTGTCTCAGTGATCCCAGGAAGGTATCCCCGTGTTCCATATTCTCAGTTCCTTGTGTCTCAGTGATCCCAGGAAGGTATCCCCTTGTTCCATAGTCCCAGTTCCTTGTGTCTCAGTGATCCCAGGAAGGTATCCCCGTGTTCCGTAAACCCATTTCCATGTGTCTCAATGATCCCAGGAAGGTATCCCCGTGTTCCATAGTTCCAGTTCCTTGTGTCTCAGTGATCCCCGGAAGGTATCCCCGTGCTCCATAGTCCCAGTTCCTTGTGTCTCAGTGATCGCAGGAAGGTATCCCCGTGTTCTATAGTCCCAGTTCTTTGTGTCTCAGTGACCCCAGGAAGGTATCCCCGTGTTCCATAGTCCCAGTTCCTTGTGTATCAGTGATCACAGGAAGGTATCCCCTGTTCCATAGTCCCAGTTCCTTGTGTCTCAGTGATCCCAGGAAGGTATCCCCTGTCCCATAGTCCCAGTTCCTTGTGTCTCAGTGATCCCAGGAAGGTATCCCCGTGTTCCATAGTTCCAGTTCCTTGTGTCTCAGTGATCCCAGGAAGGTATCCCCGTGTTCCATAAACCCATTTCCTTGTGTCTCAGTGATCCCCGAAAGGTATCCCCGTGTTCCATAGACCCAGTTCCTTGTGACTCAGTGATCCCAGGAAGGTATCCTCGTGCTCCATAGTCCCAGTTCCTTGTGTCTCAGTGATCCCAGGAAGGTATCCCCGTGTTCCATAGTTCCAGTTCCTTGTGTCTCAGTGATCCCAGGAAGGTATCCCCGTGTTCCATAGTCCCAGTTCCTTGTGTCTCAGTGATCCCAGGAAGGTATCCCCGTGTTCCATAGTCCCAGTTCCTTGTGTCTCAGTGATCCCAGGAAGGTATCCCCGGGTTTCCTAATCCCAGTTCCTTGTGTCTCAGTGATCCCAGGAAGTTATCCCCGTGTTCCATAGTCCAAGTTCCTTGTGTCTCAGTGATCCCAGGAAGGTATCCCCGTGTTCCATAGTCCCAGTTCCTTGTGTCTCTGTGATCTTAGGAAGGTATCCCCGTGTTCCATAGTCCCAGTTCCTTGTGTCTGTGATCCCGAGAAGGTATCCCCGTGTTCCATAGTCCCAGTTCTTTGTGTCTCAGTGATCCCAGGAAGGTATCCCGTGTTCCATAGTCCCAGTTCCTTGGGTCTCGGTGATCACAGGAAGGTATCCCCTTGTTCCATAGTCCCAGTTCCTTGTGCCTCAGTGATCCCAGGAAGGTATCCCCGTGTTCCATAGTCCCGGTTCCTCGTGCCTCAGTGATCCCAGGAAGGTATCCCCGTGTTCCATAGTCCCAGTTCCTTGGGTCTCGGTGATCCCAGGAAGGTATCCTCGTGTTCCATAGTCCCAGTTTCCTCTGTCTCAGTGATCCCAGGAAGGTATCCCCGTGTTCCATATTCCCATTTCGTTGTGTCTCAGTGATCCCAGGAAGGAATCCCCGTGTTACGTAGTCCCAGTTCATTGTGTCTCAGTGATCCCAGGAAGGTATCCCCGTGTTCCATAGTCCCTGTTCCATGTGTCAGTGATCCCATGAACGTATCCCCTTGTTCCATAGTCTCAGTTCCTTGTGTCTCAGTGATCCCAGGAATGGATCCCAGTGTTCCATAGTCAAAGTTCCTTGTGTCTCAGTGATCCCAGGAAGGTATCCCCGTGTTCCATAGTCCCAGTTCCTTGTGTCTCAGTGATCCCAGGAAGGTATCCCCGTGTTCTATAGTCCCAGTTCCTTGTGTCTCAGTGATCTCAGGAAGGTATCCCCGTGTTCCATAGTCCCAGTTCCTTGCGTCTTAGTTATCCCAGGAAGGTATCCCCGTGTTTCATAGTCCCAGTTCCTTGTGTCTCAGTGATCCCAGGAAGGTATCCCCGTGTTCCATAGTCCCAGTTCCTTGTGTCTCAGTGATCCCAGGAAGGTATCCCCGTGTTCCATAGTCCCAGTTCCTTGTGCCTCAGTGATCCCAGGAAGGTATCCCCGTGTTCCATAGTCCCAGTTCCTTGTGTCTCAGTGGTCCCAGGAAGGTATCCCTTGTGTTCCATAGTCCCAGTTCCTTGTGTCTCAGTGATCCTAGGAAGGTATCCCCGTGTTCCATAGTCTCAGTTCCTTGTGTCTCAGTGACCCCACGAAGGTATCCCCGTGTTCCTTAGTCCCAGTTCCTTGTGTCTCAGTGACCCCAGGAATGGATCCCCGTGTTCCATAGTCCCAGTTCCTTGTGTCTCAGTGATCCCAGGAATGGATCCCCGTGTTCCATAGTCCCAGTTCGTTGTGTCTCAGTGATCCCAGGAAGGTATCCACATGTTCCCTAGTTCCAGTTCTTTGTGTCTTAGTGGTCCCAGGAAGGTATCCCCGTGTTTCACAGTCCCAGTTCCTTGTGTCTCAGTGATCCCAGGAAGGTACCCCCTGTTCCATAGTCCCAGTTCCTTGTGTCTCAGTGATCCAAGGAAGGTATCTCCGTGTTCCATAGTCTCAGTTCCTTGTGTCTCAGTGACCCCAGGAAGGTATCCCCGTGTTCCATAGTTCCAGTTCCTTGTGTCTCAGTGATACCAGGAAGGTATCCCCTGTTCCATAGTCCCAGTTCCTTGTGTCTGTGATCCCAGTAAGTTATCCCCTGTTCCTTAGTCCCAGTTCCTTGCGTCTCAGTTATCCCAGGAAGGTATCCCCGTATTTCATAGTCCCAGTTCCTTGTCTCAGTGATCCCAGGAAGGTATCCCCGTGTTCCATAGTCCCAGTTCCTTGTCGCAATGATCCCAGGAAGGTATCCCCGTGTTCCATAGTCCCAGTTCCTTGTGTCTCAGTGATCCCAGGAAGGTATCCCCCTGTTCCATAGTCCCAGTTCCTTGTGTCTAAGTGATCCAAGGAAGGTATATCCTTGTTCCATAGTCCCAGTTCCTTGTGTGTCAGTGATCTCAGGAAGGTATCCCCGTGTTCCATAGTCCCAGTTCCTTGTGCCTCAGTGATCCCAGGACGGTATCCCCGTGTTCCATAGTCCCAGTTCCTTGCGTCTCAGTGGTCCCAGGAAGGTATCCCTTGTGTTCCATAGTCCCAGTTCCTTGTGTCTCAGTGATCCCAGGAAGGTATCCCCGTGTTCCATAGTCCCAGTTCCTTGTGTCTCAGTGATCCCAGGAAGGTATCCCCGTGTTCCATAGTCCCAGTTCCTTGTGTCTCAGTGATCCCAGGAAGGTATCCCCGTGTTCCATAGTTCCAGTTCCTTGTGTCTCAGTGATCCCAGGAAGGTATCCCCGTGTTCCATATTCTCAGTTCCTTGTGTCTCAGTGATCCCAGGAAGGTATCCCCGTGTTCCATAAACCCATTTCATTGTGTCTCAGTGATCCCAGGAAGGTATCCCCGTGTTCCATAGTTGCAGTTTCTTGTGTCTCAGTGATCCCCGGAAGGTATCCCAGTGTTCCATTGTCCCAGTTCCTTGTGTCTCAGCGATCCCAGGAAGGTATTCCCGTGTTCCATAGTCTCAGTTCCTTGTGTCCCAGTGATACCTGGAAGGTATCCCCGTGTTCCATAGTTCCAGTTCCTTGTGTCTCAGTGATCCAAGGAAGGTATCCCCGTGTTCCATAGTCCCAGTTCCTTGTGTCTCAGTGATCCCCGGAAGGTATCCCCGAGTTTCCTAATCCAAGTTCCTTGTGTCTCAGTGATCCCAGGAAGGTACCACCGTGTTCCATAGTCCCAGTTCCTTGTGTCTCAGTGATCCCAGGAAGGTATCCCCGTGTTCCATAGTCCCAGTTCCTTGTGTCTCAGTGATCCCTGGAAGTTATCCCCGTGTTCCATAGTCCAAGTTCCTTGTGTCTCGGTGATCCCAGGAAGGTATCCCAGTGTTCCATAGTCCCAGTTCCTTGTGTCTCTGCGATATTAGGAAGGTATCCCCGTGTTCCATTGTCCCAGTTCCTTGTGTCTCTGTGATCCCGGGAAGGTATCCCCGTGTTCCATAGTCCCAGTTCTTTGTGTCTCAGTGATCCCAGGAATGAATCCCGTGTTCCATAGTCCAAGTTCCCTGTGTCTCAGTGATCCCAGGAAGGTATCCCCGTGTTCTATAGTCCCAGTTCCTTGTGTCTCAGTGATCCCTGGAAGGTATTCCCGAGTTCCATAGTCCCAGTTCCTTGGGTCTCGGAGATCCCAGGAAGGTATCCCCGTGTTCCATAGTCCCAGTTCCTTGTGCCTCAGTGATCCCAGGAAGGTATCCCCGTGTTCCATAGTCCCAGTTCCTTGTGTCTCAGTGATCCCAGGAAGGTATCCCCGTGTTCCATAGTCCCAGTTCCTTGTGTCTCAGTGATCCCAGGAAGGTATCCCCGTGTTCCATAGTCCCAGTTCCTTGTGTCTCAGAGATGCCAGGAAGGTATTCCCGAGTTCCATAGTCCCAGTTCCTTGGGTCTCGGTGTTCCCTGGAAGGTATCCCAGTGTTCCATAGTCCCAGTTCCTTGTGTCTCAGTGGTCCCAGGAAAGAATCCCCTGTTCCATAGTGCCAGTTCCTTGTGTCTTAGTGATCCCAGGAATATATCCCCGTGTTCCATAGTCCCAGTTCCTTGTGTCTCAGTGATCATAGGAAGGTATCCCCGAGATCCATAGTCCCAGTTTCTTGTGTCTCAGTGATCCCAGGAAGGTATCCCCGTGTTCCATATACCCAGTTCCTTGTGTCTCAGTGATCCCAGGAAGCTATCCCCGTGTTCCATAGTCCCTGTTTCTTGTGTCTCAGTGATCCCAGGAAGGTATCCCCGTCTTGCATGGTCCCAGTTCCTTGTGTCTCAGTGATCCCTGAAAGGTATCCCCGTGTTCCATAATCCCAGTTCCTTGTGTCTCAGTGATCCCTGGAAGGTATCCCCGTGTTCTATATTCGCAGTTTCTTGTGTCTCAGTGATCCCAGGAAGGTATCCCCTTTTACGTAGTCCCAGTTCCTTGTGTCTCAGTGATCCCAGGAAGGTATTCTCGTGTTCCCTAGTCCCAGTTTCTTGTGTCTCAGTGATCCGAGGAAAGTGTCCCCGTGTTCCATGGTCCCAGTTCGTTGTGTCTCAGTGATCCCTGGAAGGTATCCCCGTGTTCCCTAGTCGCAGTTCCTTGTGTCTCAGTGATCGCAGGAAGGTATCCCCGTTTTACGTAGTCCCAGTTCCATGTGTTTCAGTGATCCCAGGAAAGTATCCCCGTATTCCCTAGTCCAAGTTCCTAGTGCCTCAGTGATCCCAGGAAGGTATCCCCGTGTTCCATAGTCCTTGTTTGTTGTGTCTCATTGATCCCTGTAAAGTATCCCCATATTCCATAGTCCCAGTTCCTTTTGTCTGGGTGATCCCATGAAGGTATCCACGTGTTCCATAGTCCCAGTTCCTTGTGTTTCAGTGATCCCAGGAAGGTATCCCCGTGTTCCATAGTCCCAGTTCCTTGTGTCTCGGTGATCCCTGGAAAGTATCGATGTGTTCTATAGTCCCAGTTCCTTTAGTCTCAGTGATCCCTGGAAGGTATCCTCGTGTTCCATAGTCACAGTTCCTTGTGTCTCAGTGATCCCAGGAAGGTATCCCCGTGTTCCAGAGTCCTAGTTTCTTGTGTCTCAATGATCCCAGGAAAGTATCCCAGTTTTCCATAGTCCCAGTTCCCTGTGTCTCAATGATCCCAGGAAGGTATCCCAGTGTTCCATCCCAGTTCCTTGTGTCTCAATAATCCCAGGAAGGTATCCCTGTATTCCATAGTCCCAGTTCCTTGTCTCAATGATCCGAGAAAGGTTTCCCAGTGTTCCATAGTCGCAGTTCCTTGCGTCTTAATGATCCCAGGAAGGTATCCCCTTGTTCCATAATCCCAGTTCTTTGTGTCTGAATGATCCTAGGAATGTATCCCCGTATTCCATAGTCCCAGTTCCTTGTGTCTGAATGATCCCAGGAAGGTATCCCCGTGTTCTATAATCGCAGTTCCTTGTGTCTGAATGACCCCAGGAAGGTATCCCCGTATTCCATAGTCCCAGTTCCTTGTGTCTCAATGCATGCGACTGGAATAGTGCAGAGAGCGGCATAAGTTCACAATACAGTTAATATTCCAAGCACATTAAGCTTGAAGCTCTTCAGAAGTAGCATCATCACATTAAGAGCGTGGAATGCTTGAAAGCAAAATTTAAATTTTTCTGACCTCTTCTACAATGGCGAACTGGGACATACACAAGCCAAAATCCAATTTTTCTCTAAGACTTACCAGCTTAGAGGGAAGAAAGTTAGATTTATGAATGCAAAGTGTACGTAGTATACAAATGTTTAAGAACGGTCTTGAGGGCACACAGGAGTTATAAGCACATTAAAGAAAGATACATTCAGAAGAGTAGAGACATTTTAAAGTTATTTCATAAAAATCAACTGATTATTAATACTGATACATTAAAACTTACATAAGCTAACATCTCGAAATTGTTTACCTTGAGGAAAACACGTCAACACTACAAGGTTAAGAGGTTCGTGAGTTTCTCCTAATATTATGTTTACTTTTCTCTATAACCTGCCTTGTGGCCCGTGGACCGTGGCCCGTGGCCCGTGGCCCGTGGCCTGGTGGTAACAACTCTCGCTTCACACGCTGAGGGTCCTATTACGAGGTACAATCTTGTTAAGAGTTACTCTCCTGTTAAGAGTTACTCTCCTGTTAAGAGTTACTCTCCTGTTAAGAGTTACTCTCCTGTTAAGAGGTACTCTCCTGTTAAGAGGTACTCTTCTGTTAAGAGGTATTCTCCCGTTAAGAGGAACTCTCCCGTTAAGAGGAACTCTAACGTTAAGAGGTACTCTCCTGATAAGAGGACTCTCCTGATAAGAGGTATTCTCCTGATAAGAGGTATTCTCCTGTTAAGAGGAACTCTCCTGTTAAGAGGTATTCTCCCGTTAAGAGGAACTCTCCTGTTAAGAGGTATTCTCCTGTTAAGAGGTATTCTCCTGTTAAGAGGTACTCTCCTGTTAAGAGGAACTCTCCTGTTAAGAGGTAATCTCCCGTTAAGAGGTACTCTCCTGTTAAGAGGTACTCTCCTGTTAAGAGGTACTCTCCTGTTAAGAGGTACTCTCCCGTTAAGAGGTACTCTCCCGTTAAGAGGTACTCTCCTGTTAAGAGGTACTCTCCTGTTATGAGGTACTCTCCTGTTAAGATGTACTCTCCTGTTAAGATGTACTCTCCTGTTAAGAGGTACTCTCCTGTTAAGAGGTACTCTCCTGTTAAGAGGTACTCTCCTGTTAAGAGGTACTCTCCTGTTAAGAGGTACTCTCCTGTTAAGAGGTACTCTCCTGTTAAGATGTACTCTCCTGTTAAGAGGAACTCTCCTGTTAAGAGGTATTCTCCCGTTAAGAGGAACTCTCCTGTTAAGAGGTATTCTCCCGTTAAGAGGTACTCTCCCGTTAAGAGGTACTCTCCCGTTATGAGGTACTCTCCTGTTAAGAGGTACTCTCTTGTTAAGAGGTACTCTCCTGTTAAGAGGTACTCTCCTGTTAAGAGGTACTCTCCTGTTAAGAGGTACTCTCCTGTTAAGAGGTACTCTCCTGTTAAGAGGTACTCTCCTGTTAAGAGGTACTCTCCTGTTAAGAGGTAATCTCCCGTTAAGAGGTAATCTCCCGTTAAGAGGTACTCTCCCGTTAAGAGGTACTCTCCTGTTAAGAGGTACTCTCCTGTTAAGAGGTACTCTCCTGTTAAGAGGTACTCTCCTGTTAAGAGGTTCTCTCCTGTTAAGAGGTGCTCTCCTGTTAAGAGGTACTCTCCTGTTAAGAGGTGCTCTCCTGTTAAGAGGTGCTCTCCTGTTAAGAGGTACTCTCCTGTTAAGAGGTACTCTCCTCTTAAGAGGTACTCTCCTGTTATGAGGAACTCTCCTGTTAAGAGGTACTCTCCTGTTAAGAGGTACTCTCCCGTTAAGAGGTACTCTCCTGTTAAGAGGTACTCTCCTCTTAAGAGGTGCTCTCCTGTTAAGAGGTACTCTCCTGTTAAGAGGTACTCTCCTGTTAAGAGGTACTCTCCTGTTAAGAGGTACTCTCCTGTTAAGAGGTACTCTCCTGTTAAGAGGTACTCTCCTGTTAACAGGTACTCTCCTGTTAACAGGTACTCTCCTGCCTCTAAGATGCATCACACATTAAGTACTAAAATCATTTAAAAGAGGTAAACAAAAATTTATTAAACGGGATTTAACGGGAATAACAAAAATTACGCTGTTTAACACAAAATCGCCAAATTTCCACCAACACATCTGAAAATTTTCTCTCTACCGTCGTATTAATAATGGAACGTTGGATGCTCAGCAGCTGAGAATTTTGGAGGTTATCTGAAGTGATTATCAAATGGTATACAATACCGACAGGTTGGAAGATAAGACACATAGGCAACATTTAGGCAACTTTATTTCGAAACGTTTCGCCTATTCCAGACTGCTGGGAAGACGTTCATGAACTTTGCTCATAGGGCTTATGAATACGTTAATTGTCCCAAGAATTTGGTCCTCTTACCGTACAAACCTGTTAAAAATTTAAGAGGCAAGTAAGTTCCCTCTTCATATAATAACATGTTAATTTTTCCACTATTTACTACCCTGTTCATAATTTCTATCCATAATTACTATCACATTTGTTTCACATTACGTAACAAACAAAGCAAATGCGATAGTAATTATGGACAAGGTAGATCATAGTGGAAAAGTGAGAACGTTATTAGAAAACGGGGGAACTTAAGTGATTCTTAAAGCCGACTGGATGAGACGTTCTCGAGTTCTGAGGAAATACAGACAAAAAGATGAAGGAAAGAAAAAAATTCAGGCAACGTCTTCAAGGTGCACCTTTGGGGATACATAATGTACAGGGCGCAGCATCTTATCTGTACAATACGTGAACATACACAGAGAGCAGCATCTTCCCCAATGAAGAAAGTGAAAATAAACAAGCCAGGGGAACTTTCCTCAGCAGCAAGTAAACATAAACAGACAGCCGAGTCTCTTTCCAGTGGCAACTGAACATAAATATTAATCTGTCAGTCATGTTAATGTTGTTTCTCTTCTCACAGTTCCATGATCTGAGAGAAAAGTCTGATTCATCAGTGTTAGTGTAACTTGGTGCAGGGTCGTGAGTCTTGCTCCTCCAGTAACTTGGTGCTGGGTCGTGAGTCTTGCTCCTCCAGTAACTTGGTGCTGGGTCGTGAGTCTTGCTCCTCCAGTAACTTGGTGCTGGGTCGTGAGTCTTGCTCCTCCAGTAACTTGGTGCTGGGTCGTGAGTCTTGCTCCTCAAGTAACTTGGTGCTGGGTCGTGAGTCTTGCTCCTCCAGTAACTTGGTGCTGGGTCGTGAGTCTTGCTCCTCCAGTAACTTGGTGGTGGGACGTGTCTTCTTTCTCCAGTAACTTGGTGCTGGGTCGTGAGTCTTGCTCCTCCAGTAACTTGGTGGTGGGACGTGTCTTCTTTCTCCTTGGTGCTGGGTCGGGAGTCTTGCTCCTCCAGTAACTTGGTGCTGGGACGTGTTTTCTTTCTCCAGTAACTTGGTGCTGGGTCGTGAGTCTTGCTCCTCCAGTAACTTGGTGCTGGGTCTTGTGTCCTGTTTTTCCAGTAACCTGGTGCTGGGTCGTGAGTCTTGCTCCTCCAGTAAATTGGTGCTGGGACGTGAGCCTTCCTCCTCCAGCAATTTGGTGCTGGGTCGTGAGTCTTGCTCCTCCAGTAACTTGGTGCTGGGACGTGAATCTTGCTCCTCCAGTAACTTGGTGCCGGGTTCTGAGTCTTGCTCCTCAAGTAACTTGGTGCTGAGACGTGAATCTTGCTTCTCCAGTAAGTTGGTGCTGGGACGTGAGTTTTGCTTCGCCAGTTACTTAGTGCTGGGCCGTGAGTCTGGCTCCTCCTGTAACTTGGTGCTGGGACGTGAGTGATACTCCTCCAGTTACTTAGTGCTGGGTCGTGAGTCTTGCTCTTCCAGTAACTTGGTGCTGGGACGTGATTCTTGCTCCTCCAGTAATTTGGTGCTGGGACGTGATTCTTGCTCCTTCAGTATGTTGGTGCTGGGACGCGAGTCTTGCTCCTCCAGTAACTTTGTGCTGGGTCGTGAGTCTTGCTCATCAAGTAACTTGGTTCCGGGTTCTGAGACTTGCTCATCAAGTAACTTGGTTCCGGGTTCTGAGACTTGCTCCTCCAGTAATTTGGTGCTGGGACGTGAATCTTGCTTCTCCAGTAAGTTGGTGGTGGGACGTGAGTCTTGTTTCTCCAGTAACTTGGTGCTGGGTCGAGAGTCTTGCTCCTCAAGTAACTTGGTGCTGGGTCGTGAGTCTTGCTCATCCATTAACTTGGTGCTGGGACGTGAGTCTTGCTTCGCCAGTTACTTAGTGCTGGGCCGTGAGTCTGGCTCCTCCAGTAACTTGGTGCTGGAACGTGATTCTTGCGCCTCCAGCAATTTGGTGCTGGGTCGTGAGTCTTGCTTCTTCAGTAAGTTGGTTCTGGGACGTGAGTCTTGCTCCTCCAGTAACTTGGTGCTGGGTTATGAGTCTTGCTTCTCCAGTAAGTTGGTACTGGGTCGTGAGTCTTACTCCTCCAGCAAATTGGTGCTGGGCCGTGAATCTTGCTCCTCCAGTAACTTGGTGCTGGGTCGTGAGTCTTGCTCCTCCAGTAACTTGGTGCTGGGCCGTGAATCTTGCTCCTCCAGTAACATGGTGCTGGGTCGTGAGTCTTGCTCCTCAATTAACTTGGTGGAGGGTCCCGAGACTTGTTCCTCCAGTAGCTTGGTGCTGGGTGGCGAGTCTTGCTCCTCCAGGAACTTGGTGCTGGGTCGTGAGTCTTGCTCCTCCAGGAACTTGGTGTTGGGTCGTGAGTCTTGCTCCTCAATTAACTTGGTGGAGGGTCCTGAGTCTTTCTCCTCTAGTAACTTGGTGCTGGGTCGTGAGTCCTACTCCTCCAGTAACTAGGTGCTGGGTCGTGAGTCTTCCTCCTCCATTAACTTGGTGCCGAGTCCTGAGTCTTGTTCCTCCAGTAATTTGCTGCTGGGACGTGGGTTTTGTTTCTATAGTAACTTGGTGCTGGGTTGTGAGTCTTGATCCTCCAGTAACTTGGTGCTGGGTCGTGAGCCTTCCTCCTCCGTTAACTTGTTGCAGGGTCCTGAGTCTTGTTTCTCCAGTAACTTGGTGCTGGGTCGTGAGTCTTGCTCCTTTAGTAACTTGGTACTGGTTCGTGAGTCTTGCTCCTCCAGTAACTTGGTGCTGGTTCGTGAGTCTTACTCCTCCAGTAAATTGGTTCTGGGTCGTGAGTCTTATTCCTCCACCAAATTGGTGCTGGATCCTGAGTCTTGCTCCTCTAGTAACTTTTTGCTGGGACGTGAATCTTGATCCACCAGTAACTTGGTGCTGGGTCCTGAGTCTTGCTTCTCCAGTAACTTGGTGCTGGGTCGTGAGTCCTACTCCTCCAGTAACTTGGTGCTGGGTCGTGAGTCTTCCTCTTCCATTAACTTGGTGCCGAGTCCTGAGTCTTGTTCCTCTAGTAATTTGGTGCTGGGACGTTGGTCTCGTTTCTCCAGTAACTTGGTGCGGGGACGTGAGTCTTGCTCCTCAAGTAACTTGGTGCTGGGTCGTGAGTCTTGCTCCTTCAGTAACTTGTAACTGGTTCGTGAATCTTACTCCTCCAGTAACTTTTTTCTGGTTCGTGAGTCTTGCTCCTCCAGCAACTTGGTGCTGGGACGTGAGTCTTGTTTCTCCATTAACTTGGTGCAGGGTCATGATTCTTGCTCCTCAAGTAACTTAGTGCTGGGTCGTGAGTCTTCCTCCTCAAGTAAATTGATGCTGGGTCGTGATTCTTGCTCCTCCAGTAAGTTGGTGCTGGGTCGTGAGTCTTGCTCCTCCAATAACTTTGTGCAGGGTCGTGAGTCTTGCTCCTCCAGTAACTTGGTGCTAGGACGTGAGTCTTGCTCCTCCAGTTACTTAGTGCTGGGTCGTGAGTCTTGCTCCTCCAGAAACTTGGTGCTGGGACGTGAGTCTTGGTCCTCCAGTATCTTGGTGCGGGGTCGTGAGTCTTGCTCCTCCAGTAATTTGCTGCTGGGACGTGGGTCTTGTTTCTATAGTAACTTGGTGCTGGGTTGTGAGTCTTGATCCTCCAGTAACTTGGTGCTGGGTCGTGAGCCTTCCTCCTCCATTAACTTGTTGCAGGGTCCTGAGTCTTGTTTCTCCAGTAACTTGGTGCTGGGTCGTGAGTCTTGCTCCTTTAGTAACTTGGTACTGGTTCGTGAGTCTTGCTCCTCCAGTAACTTGGTGCTGGTTCGTGATTCTTGCTCCTCCAGTAAGTTGGTGCTGGGTCGTGAGTCTTGCTCCTCCAATAACTTTGTGCAGGGTCGTGAGTCTTCCTCTTCCATTAACTTGGTCGTGAGTCTTGCTCCTCGTTGGTCAGTTACTTAGTGCTGGGTCGTGAGTCTTGCTCCTTCAGTAACTTGTAACTGGTTCGTGAATCTTACTCCTCCAGTAACTTTTTTCTGGTTCGTGAGTCTTGCTCCTCCAGCAACTTGGTGCTGGGACGTGAGTCTTGTTTCTCCATTAACTTGGTGCTCATGATTCTTGCTCCTCAAGTAACTTAGTGCTGGGTCGTGAGTCTTCCTCCTCAAGTGATGCTGGGTCTGATTCTTGCTCCTCCAGTAAGTTGGTGCCTCCAGTGCAGGGTCGTGAGTCTTGCTCCTCCAATAACTTTGTGCAGGGTCGTGAGTCTTGCTCCTCCAGTTACTTAGTGCTGGGTCGTGAGTCTTGCTCCTCCAGAAACTTGGTGCTGGGACGTGAGTCTTGGTCCTCCAGTATCTTGGTGCGGGGTCGTGAGTCTTGCTCCTCCAGTAACTTCGTGCTGGGTCAGGGGTCCTGCTCCTCCAGTAACTTGTTGCTGGGTCGTGAGCCTTACTCCTCCAGTAACTAGGTGCTGGGTCATGAGTCTTACTATTCAAGTAACTTGGTGCTAGTTCGTGAGTTTTCCTTCTCCTTTAACTTGTTGCTGGGATATGAGTGTTTTTCCTCCAGTAACTTGGTACTGAGTCGTGACTCCTACTCCTCCAGTAACTAGGTGCTGGGTCATGAGTCTTACTACTCCAGTAAATTGGTGCTGGGTCGTGAGTCTTCCTCCTCCATTAACCTGTTGCTGGGTTCTGAGTCTAACCTCCTCCAGTAACTTGGTACTGGGTTGTGACTCTTACTTCTCAACCAAATTGGTGATGGGTCGTGAGTCTTACTCCTCCATTAACTTGGTTCCGGGTCCTGAGATTCGTTTCTCCAATAATTTGGTCCTGAGACGTGGGTCTTGTTTCTCGAGTAACTTGGTGCTGGGTCGAGAGTCTTACTCCTCCAGTAACTTGGGGCTGGGTCGTGATTCTTGCTCCTCCATTAACTTGGTGCTGGGATGTGAGTCTTACTCCTCCAGTAACTTGGGGGTGAGTAGTGATTCTTGCTCCTCCATTAACTTGGTGCTGGGTCGTGAGCCTTGCTCCTCCAGTAACATGGAGCTGGGTCGTGAGTCTTTCTCCTCCAGTAACTTGGTGCCGGGTCCTCAGTCTAGCTCCTCCTGTAACTTGGTACTGAGTTGAGAGTCTTACTCATCCGATAACTTGGTGTTGGGTCCTACAGTAACTTGGTGCTGGGTCCTCAGTCTTGCTCCTAAAGTAACTTGGTGCTGGAACGTGAGTCTTACTCCTCCAGTAACTTCGTGCTGGGTTCTGAATCTTTCTCATCTAGTAAGTTGATACTGGGTCGTGAGTCTTACTCCTCCAGTAACTTGGGGCTGGGACGTGAGTCTTACTCCTCCAGTAACTTGGGGCTGGGTCGTGAGTCTTGCTCCTCCAGTAACTTGGCGAGGGTTCTTGAATCTTGCTCCTCCAGTAACTTGGTGCTGTGTCGTGAGTCTTGCTCCTCCAGTAACTTGGTGCTGGGTTCTGAGTCTAGCTCCTCTAGTAACTTGGAGGAGGGTCGTGAGTCTTACTCATCAAGTAACTTGGTGCTGGATCGTGAGTCTTGCTCCTCCAGTAACTTCGTGCTGGGACGAAAGTCTTCCTCTTCCAGTAACTTGGCGCTGGGACGTGAGTCTTACTCCTTAAGTAAATTGGTGCTAGGTCGTGAGTCTTGCTCCTCCAGTAACTTGGTGCTGGGTCCTGAGTCTTGCTCCTCCAATAACCTTGTGCTTGGTCGTGAGTCTTACTCTTTAATAACTTCGTGCTGGGTCGAGAGTCTTGCTCCTCCAGTAACATGGAACTGGGTCGTGAGTCTTTCTCCTCCTGTAACATGGTACTGAGTCGAGAGTCTTAATCATCCCATAACTTGGTGTTGAGTTGTGAGTCTTGCTCCTTCAGTAACTTGGTGCTGGGTCCTCATTCTTGCTCCTCCAGTAACTTGGTGCTGGAACGTGAGTCTTACTCCTCCAGTAACTTGGTACTGGGACGTGAGTCTTGCTCCTCCAGTAACTTTGTACTGGGTCGTGAGTCTTGCTCCACCAGTTACTTTGTACTGGGACGTGAGTCTTGCTCCTTAAGTTACTTAGTGCTCGGTAGTGATTCTTGCTCCTCCAGTAACTTGGTGCTGAGTCGTGATTCTTGCTCCTCCAGTAACTTGGTGCTGAGTCATGATTCTTGCTCCTCCAGTAACTTGGTGCTGGGTCGTGAGTCTTGCTCCTCCATTAACTTGGTGATGACGCGTGAGTCTTGCTCTTTCAGTAACTCGGTGCTGGGTGGTGAGTCTTACTCCTCCAGTAACTTGATACTGGGACGTGAGTCTTACTCCTCCAGTAACTTGGTGTTGGCTCGTGAGTCTTACTGCTCCAGTACCTTTGTGCTTGGACGTGAGTCTTACTACTCCAGTAACTTGCTGCTGGATCCTGAGTCTTTCTCCTCCAGTACCTTGGTACCGGGTCGCGAGTCTTACTCCTCTAGTAACTTTGTTCTGGGTCGTGAGTTTTGCTCCTCCAGTAACTTGGTGCTGGGTCGTGAGTCTTGCTCCTCCAGTAACTTGGTGCTGGGACGTGTCTTCTTTCTCAAGTAACTTGGAGCTGGGTCGACAGTCTTGCTCCTCCAGTTACTTAGTGCTGGGTCGTGAGTCTTCCTCCTCATGTAACTTTGTGCTGTGTCGTGAGTCTTGCTCCTCCATTAACTTGGTGATGACGCGTGAGTCTTGCTCTTCCATTATCTCGAAGCTGGGTCGTGAGTCTTGCTCCTCCAGTAACTTGTTGCTGTGTCATGAGTCTTGCTCCTCCAGTAACTTGGTGCTGACGCGTGAGTCGTGCTCTTCCAGTAACTCGGTGCTGGGTCGTGAGTCTTTTCTCCAGTAACTTGGGACTGGGCCGTGAGTCTTGCTCCTCCAGTTACTTATTGCTGGGTCGAGAGTCTTACTCCTCCAGCAATTTGGTGCTGGGTCGTGAGTCTTGCTCCTCCAGTAACTTGGTGCTGGGTCGTGAGTCCTGCTCCTCCAGAAACTTGGTGCTGTGTCGTTAGTCTTGATCCTCCCGCAACTTGGTGCTGGGCCCTGAGTCATGCTCCTCCAGTAACTTGGCTCTGGGACGTGAATCTTGCTACTCCAGTTACTTAGGGCTGGGTTGTGAGTCTTGCTCAAGTAACTTGGTGCTGAGTAGTGAGTCTTACTCCTCCAGCAAATTGGTACTGGGTCGAGAGTCCTGCTCGTCCAATAACTTGGTGCTGGGTCCTGAGTCTTGCTCCTCCAGTAACTTGGTGCGGGCTCGTGAGTCTTACTCCTCTAGTAACATGGTGCTGGGTCGTGAGTCTTGCTTGTCCAGTAACATGGTACTGGGTCGTGAGTCTTATTCCTCCAGTAAATAGATGCTGGGTTGAGTCTTACTCCTTCAGTAACTTGGTGCTGGGTCCTAAGTCTTGTTTCTCCAGTAATTTGGTTTTGGGAGGTGGGTCTTTCTCCAATAACTTGGTGCTAGGTAATGAGTCTTACTCCTCGAGCAACTTTGTTCTGGGCCGTGAGTTTTACTCCTCCAGTAACTTGGTGCTGGGACGTGAGTCTTGTTTTTCCAGTAACTTGATGCTGGGTCATGAGTCTTGCTCCTCCAGTAACTTGGTGCTGACGCGTGAGATTTGCTCTTCCAGTAACTCGGTGCTGGGACGTGAGTCTTGTTTTTCCAGTAACTTGGTGCTGGGTCATGAGTCTTGCTCCTCCAGTAACTTGGTGCTGACGCGTGAGTCTTGCTCTTCCAGTAACTCGGTGCTGGGTCGTGAGTCTTGTTTCCTCATTAACTTGGGACTGTTTCGTGAGTCATGCTCCTCCAGTTACTTATTGCTGGGTCGAGAGTCTTACTCCTCCAGCAATTTGGTGCTGTGTCGTTAGTCTTGATCCTCCAGCTACTTGGTCTGGGTCCTTAGTCTTGCTCCTCCAGTAACTTGGCTCTGGGATGTGAATCATGCTACTCCAGTAACTTGGGGCTGGGTTGTGAGTGTTGCTCCTCCAGTAACTTGGCTCTGGGACGTGAATCTTGCTTTTCCAGTAACTTTGGGCTGGGTTGTGAGTCTTGCTCCTCCAGCAGGAGGAGCAATAAAAGTAGGCCTCGCTCATTTGAAATTGAGTATTGACGTTATTTAACAAGCAAGACTCACGAGCCCGCACCAAGTTACTGGAGGAGCAAGACTCAGGACCCAGCACCAAGTTATTGGACGAGCAGGACTCTCGACCCAGCACCATGCTGACTGATAATGCCGCCTGGGCATTAGACATTTGGTGATGGCTAATACTTCGTAGTCCTTGCCTAGATTATTTCTAGAATGTCGGTGGCGCATTGCTCGCTCATTTGAAATTGAGTATTGACGTTATTTAACTGCTGCATTGCTTCGTGAGCTAATACATAATATAGTAAGGTCTGAATCATGCAGTATGGTGTTCCATTGTTGTGTCTGCTCCCCTCTTTGGGGAGCAGAGACTAACAATAGTACTATGGTCCGGAACTTCTGTTTGACCCCGTCCCCCCTTCACTGAAAGCAGTGAAAAGTTTTTACGAGGATAGTGAGGCTCAGGTTAGAGTATGTAGGAGAGAGGGAGATTATTTCCCAATAAAAGTAGGCCTTAGACAAGTATGTGTGATGTCACCATGGTTGTTCAATATATTTATAGATGGGGTTGTAAGAGAAGTGAATGCAAGGGTGTTGGCAAGAGGTGTGGAGTTTAAAAGATTAAGAATCAAACACAAAGTGGGAGTTGCCACAGTTGCTTTTTGCTGATGACACTGTGCTTTTGGGAGATTCTGAAGAGAAGTTGCAGAGGTTGGTGGATGAATTTGGTAGCGTATGTAAAAGAAGAAAATTAAAAGTGAATATAGGAAAGAGGTTATGAGGATAAAAAGATGAGGTGACGAAAGATTGGATATCAGATTGGAGGGAGAGAGTATGGAGGAGGTAAATGTATTCAGATATTTGGGAGTGGACCTGTCAGCGGATGGGTCTATGAAAGATGAGGTGAATCATAGAATTGATGAGGGGAAAAGGGTGAGCGGTGCACTTAGGAGTCTGTGGAGACAAAGAACTTTGTCCTTGGAAGCAAAGTGGGGAATGTATGAGAGTATAGTATTACTAATGCTCTTATATGGGTGTGAAGCATGGGTGATGAATGTTGCAGCGAGGAGAAGGCTGGAGGCAGTGGAGATGTCATGTCTGAAAGCAATGTGTGGTGTGAATATAATGCAGAAAATTCGTAGTTTGGAAGTTAGGAGGAGGTGCGTGATTGCCAAAACTGTTGTCCAGAGGGCTGAGGAAGGGTTGTTGAGGTGGTTCAGACATGTAGAGAGAATGGAACGAAACAGAATGACTTCGAGAGTGTATAAATTTGTAGTGGAGGGAAGACGGGGTAGGCGTCGGCCTAGGAAAGGTTGGAGGGAGGGGATAAATGAGTTTTTTTGTGCAAGGGGCTTGAACTTCCAGCAACCATGCGTGAGCGTGTTTGATAGGAGTGAATGGAGACAAATGGTTTTTAATACTTGACGTGCTGTTGGTGTGTGAACAAAGCAACATTTATGAAGAGATTCAGGGAAACCGGCAGGCCGGACTTGAGTCCTGGAGATGGGAAGTACAGTGTCTGCACTCTGAAGGAGGGGTGTTAATGTTGCCGTTTTATAACTGTAGTGAAAGCGTACCTCTGGCAAGACAGTGATGGAGTGAATGATGAAAGTTTTTCTTTTTTGGGCCACCCTGCCTTGGTGGGAATCGGCTGATGTGTTTTATATATATATATATATATATATATATATATATATATATATATATATATATATATATATATATATATTATATATATATATATTATATATTTATATATATATATATATATATATATATTATATATTTATATATATATATTATATATTATATGTATATATATATATTATATATATATATATATATATATATATATATATTTTATATATATATATATATAATATATATATATATAATATATATATATATAATATATATATATATATATATATATATATATATATATATATATATATATATATATAATATATATATACTTCTCTTACAACCCCATCTATAAATATATTAAACAACCACGGTGACATCACACATCCTTGTCTAAGGCCTACTTTTACTGGGAAAAAATGTCCCTCTTTTCTACATACTCTAACTTGAGCCTCACTATCCTCGTAAAAACTCTTCACTGCTTTCAGTAACCTACCTCCTACACCATACACTTGCAACATCTGCCACATTGCCCCCCTATCCACCCTGTCATACGCCTTTTCCAAATCCATAAATGCCACAAAGACCTCTTTAGCCTTA
>NC_091337.1:30432181-30612181 GCF_038502225.1 Cherax quadricarinatus
GAAATCTGGCTTCTCCTCTCCTTCTCGTGCTGCTTCACTCTCCACTGATGACTAAAGTTATTCGAAAATAAGGACCCCATGATCTCGGCACCGAGATATCTTTCGTGTATAATATTCAATATATCTGAACTGCTCAAGGTGAATAAGAGGTCCAGCCTTGTAGGTTCATCCTCTCCCCGCTCTCTAACAGTTTGGTGCATGAGGTTTTCCAGCACCGCCTGCAGCATCTTAGTCCTCCACGTCTCTGGTTCCCCATGTGGCTCCAGGTATTCCCAGTCAATCTGTGGTTGAAATCCCCCATAACGAGTAACTTTTCCATGCCCATATAGGCCCTTCTGGCCACCTCAGCAAGTGTGTCCATCTCACTGTTGCTCTCAACTTACTCGTGTCTTGGTCTCTTGTATAGATGTGTGTGTGTGTACTCGCCTAATTGTACTCACCTATTCATGGCTGCAATGGTCGAGTTCAGATCCTGGGCACCGCCTCTCTGCTGACTGCTGCTGGTTACACTCTCTCCTCTTTACATGTGCCCTATCATACTAATTCTTTGAGCAATGTATACATTCTGCCTTCATTGTCTATGTCTTTCCACTTCCTGACAACTCTAAAGAAGTATTTCCGAACATTTCTTTGACTCATTTGTGTTTTTTTTACATCATTTGTGCGCTAGACTATTAATTTTTCTCAAAATTTTGTACGTCGTAATCAAGCAACCCTATTCCTTCTTTCCTCTAGCGTCGTCAAGCTTAGTTCATCTTGTCTCTTCTCCCAGCTTTGCCCAGTTTTGCATGCTTTACCAGATGTGGGTTCCATACTGGCGCTGCATACTCCAAGACAGGCCTGACATATGGCGTGTATAAGGTCACGAATGTCTCCTTGTTGATGTCCCTGACAGCTACCATTAAATTTGCCACTCTGGCCTATGTTGCTGCGGTTGTTCGGTTGATATCTTCCTCGGGTAAAATTCTTTTAAATATGTTCACGGTGAGGTCCTTCTCTTCCAGCGAGGTCTGCGAAGTTCTTCTCTTCCAGCGAGGTCTGCGAAGTTCTCTTCCAGTGAGGTCTGCGAAGTTCTTCTCTTCCAGCGAGGTCTGCGAAGTTCTCTTCCAGTGAGGTCTGCGAAGTTCTTCTCTTCCAGTGAGGTCTGCGAAGTTCTTCTCTTCCAGTGAGGTCTGCGAAGTTCTTCTCTTCCAGTGAGGTCTGCGAAGTTCTTCTCTTCCAGTGAGGTCTGCAGACTTTGTCACCGAGCTTGGAGAAGTTTTCTCTTCCAGGACGTCTTTAGTGAGGTCCCTTTTGAGGTCCGAGGTCTGCGAAGTTTTTCATTTGTCACCGAGCTTGGAGAATTTTCGGACGTCTTTACCCTTTTCCGATTTTCATAACATTGCATTCGCTTTTTGCCAAATTCAGTAGTACCTCCCAGACCATTTTTCTTTTTTGTGTGTATACTAACCTAATTCACCTACTTGTGGTTACAGGGGTCGAGTCATAGCTCCTGGCCCCGCCTCTTCACTGGTCGCCACTAGGTGCACTTCCTGCTCCATGATCTTTATCATACCTCTTCTTAAAGCTATGTATGGAACTTGTGTCTGCGTGTATGTGTGCGTGTGTGTATGTACTCACCTAGTTGTACTCGCCTAGTTGTGGTTGCAGGGGTCGATTCATAGCTCCTGGCCCCGCGTCTTCAATGGTCGCTACTGGGTGTCACTCCCTGAACCATGAGCTTTATCATACCTCTGCTTAAAGCTGTGTATGGATCCTGCCTCCACTACATCGCTTCCCAAACTATTCCACTCGCCGACTACTGTGACTGAAGAAATACTTCCTAACATTCCTGTGATTCCTCTGTGTCTTCAACTTCCAACTGTGTCCCCTTGTTGTTGTATCCCATCTCTGGAACGTCCTGTCTTTGTCCACCTTGTCAATTCCTCTCAGTATTTTTATGTCGTTATCATGTCCTCCCTATCTCTCTCGTCCTCCAGTGTCGTCAGGTCGATTTCCCTTAACCTCTCTTCGTAGGACATACCCCTTAGCTCTGGGACTAGTCTTGTTGCAAACCTTTGCACTTTCTCTAGTTTCTTTACTTGCTTGGCTAGGTGTGGGTTCCAAACTGGTGCCGCATACTCCAATATGGGCCTAACGTACACGGTGTACAGGGTCCTGAATGATTCCTTATTAAGATGTCGGAATGCTGTTCTGAGGTTTGCTAGGCGCCCATATGATGCAGCCGTTATTTGGTTGATGTGCGCTTCAGGAGATGTGCCTGGTGTTATGCTCACCCCAAGATCTTTTTCCTTGAGTGAGGTTTGTAGTCTCTGGCCCCCTAGACTGTACTCCGTCTGCGGTCTTCTTTGCCCTTCCCCAATCTTCATGACTTTGCACTTGATGGGATTGAACTCCAGGAGCCAATTGCTGGACCAGGTTTGCAGCCTATCCAGATCCCTTTGTAGTTCTGCCTGGTCTTCGACCGAGTGAATTTTTCTCATCAACTTCACGTCATCTGCAAACAGGGACACCTCAGAGTCTATTCCTTCCGTCATGTCGTTCACAAATACCAGAAACAGCACTGGTCCTAGGACTGACCCCTGTGGGACCCCGCTGGTCACAGGTGCCCACTCTGACACCTCGCCACGTACCATGACTCGCTGCTGTCTTCCTGACAAGTATTCCCTGATCAATTGTAGTGCCTTCCCTGTTATCCCTGGTTGGTCCTCCAATTTTTGCACTAATCTCTTGTGTGGAACTGTGTCAAACGCCTTCTTTTAGTCCAAGAATATGCAGTCCACCCACCCTTCTCTCTCTTGTCTTACTGCTTTCACCATGTCATAGAACTCCAGTAGGTTTGTGACACAGGATTTCCCATCCCTGAAACCATGTTGGCTGCTGTTGATAAGATCATTCCTTTCTAGGTGTTCCACCACTCTTCTCCTGATAATCTTCTCCATGATTTTGCATACTATACATGTCAGTGACACTGGTTTGTAGTTTAGTGCTTCATGTCTGTCTCCTCTTTTAAAGATTGGGACTACATTTGCTGTCTTCCATGCTTCAGGCAATCTCCCTGTTTCGATAGATGTATTGAATATTGTTGTTAGGGGTACACATAGCTCCTCTGCTCCCTCTCTCAGGACCCATGGAGAGATGTTATCCGGCCCCATTGCCTTTGAGGTATCTAGCTCACTCAGAAGCCTCTTCACTTCTTCCTCGGTTGTATATACTGTGTCCAGCACTGTGTGTGTGTGTGTGAGTGTGTGTGTGTGTGTGTGTGTCTGTGTGTGTGTGTGTGTACTCAATTGTACTCACCTAATTGTGGTTGCAGGGGTCGATACTCAGCTCCTGGCCCCGCCTCTTCACTGATCGCTGCTGGGTCCTCTCTCTGCTTCCTGAGCTTTGTCATACCTCTTCTTAAAACTATGTATGGTTCCTGCCTCCACTACTTCACTTGCTAGGCTATTCCACTTGCTGACAACTCTATGACTGAAGAAATACTTCCTAACGTCCCTGTGACTCGTCTGAGTCTTCAGCTTCCAGTTGCGACCCCTTGTCCCTGTGTCCCCTCTCTGGAACATCCTATCTCTGTCCACCTTGTCTATTCCCCGCAGTATCTTGTATGTCGTTATCATGTCTCCCCTGACCCTTCTGTCCTCCAGTCTCGTCAGTCCGATTTCCCTTAACCTTTCCTCGTACGACATTCCCTTGAGCTCTGGGACTAGCCTTGTTGCAAACCTTTGTACTTTCTCTAACTTCTTGACGTGCTTGACCAGGTGTGGGTTCCAGACTGGTGCTGCATACTCCAGTATGGGCCTAACATACACAGTGTACAGTGTCTTGAACGATTCCTTATTAAGATATCGGAACGCTATTCTCAGGTTTTCCAGGCACCCGTATGCTGCAGCGGTTATTTGGTTGATGTGTGCCTCCGGTGATGTGCTCGGTGTTATGGTCACCCCAAGGTCTTTCTCCATGAGTGAGGTCTGTAGTCTTTGTCCACCTAGCCTATACTGTGTGTGTGTGTACTCACCTATTTGTGGTTGCAGGGGTCGAGTCACAGCTCCTGGCCCCGCCTCTTCGTTGATTGCTACTAGGTCCTCTCTCTCCCTGCCCCATGAGCTCTATCATACCTCGCCTTAAAACTATGTATGGTTCCCGGCTCCACTATGTCACTTTCTAGGCTATTCCACGGCCTGACTACTCTATGACTGAAGAAATACTTCCTAACATCCCTTTGATTCATCTGAGTCTTCAACTTCCAATTGTGACCTCTTGTGTCTGTGTCCCTTCTCTGGAACATCCCGTCTTTGTCCACCTTGTCTATTCCGCGCAGTATTTTATATGTCGTTATCATGTCTCCCCTGACCCTCCTGTCCTCCAGTGTCGTCAGGCCGATTTCCCTCAACCTTTCTTCGTAGGACAATCCCCGTAGCTCTGGGACTAGTCTTGTTGCAAACCTTTGCACTTTCTCTAATTTCTTGACGTGCTTGACTAGGTGTGGATTCCAAACTGGTGCTGCATACTCCAGTATGGGCCTGACGTCCCTGTGACTCGTCTGAGTCTTCAGCTTCCAGTTGTGACCCTTTGTCCCTGTGTCCCCTCTCTTCAGCTTCCAGTTGTGACCCTTTGTGTGTGTGTGTGTGTGTGTGTGTGTGTGTGTGTGTACTCACCTAGTTGTACTCACCCAGTTGTGGTTGTCGGGGACGCTTCACAGCTCCTGGTCCCCGTCTCTTCAACTGGCCGCTACCCGGTCACTCTTCCTGCTCCGTGAGCCTTATCATACCTCTTAAGCACATAAGAACATAAAGAAGGAACACTGCAACAGGCCTACTGACCCATGCGGAGCAGGTCCATGTCCCCCACCCGGATTAGCCCAATGACCCACCCAGTCTGGTCACCTCCACTCAAGGATGGAGCACGGCACCAGACCCAGCAGCACAAGCTAGTCAGGTCCAACTCGCACCCACCCACACCCACTCGTGTATTTATCTAACCTATTTTTAAAACTACACAACGTTTTAGCCTCAATAACTGTACTCGGGAGTTTGTTCCACTCATCCACAACTCTATTATCAAACCAGTGCTTTCCTATATCCTTCCTGAATCTGAATTTTTCCAACTTGAAACCGTTCTTGCGAGTCCTGTCTTGACTGGAAATTTTCAGCACGCTGTTTACATCCCCTTTATTTATTCCTGTTTTCCATTTATAACTTCGATTATATCCCCCCTAATTCTACGCCTATCCTCGTAGGGAAGATTTCTAATACATGGGATCATCATTGTCATCCTCCTCAGTACGTTTTCCAGAGCATTTACATCCATTCTGTAATACAGAGACAAGAACTGAGCAGCATAGTCTAAATGAGGCCTAACCAAGGATATATAGAGTTGAAGAACAACCTGAGGACTTCTATTATTTATACTTTTAGATAAGCCAAGAATTTTGTTAGCGTTATTGCGAACACTAATGCACTGTTGTCTTGGTTTTAGATTACTGCTAACCAGAACTCCTAAATCCTTTTCGCAATCAATAGTATTAAGATCTACATTGTTTAGTTTTATGTCGCATGGTAATTTTCCCGTCTAACATTTAGAACTTTGCATTTGTCAATATTAAACTGCATCTGCCACTTCTCCGACCATTGCATCAGTCTATTCAAATCATCCTGGAGTGCTCTCGTGTCCTCATTAGAATGAATTGGGCGGCCTATTTTGGTGCCATCAGCAAATTTGCTAATGTCACTATTTATTCCCTCATCTATGTCGTTTATGTAAATTGTGAACAACAACAGGCCCAACACTGACCCCTGAGGAACACCGCTTGTGACGTGCCAATTCTGATTTCTCCCAATTTATGCAAATTCTCTGCTGCCTATTTGTCAGCCATGCCTCTACCCATGAAAAAAATTATCCTCCTATACCGTGTGCTTTAAGTTTCCTCAATAGCCTCTGATGTGGAACTCTATCGAAAGCCTTACTGAAGTCCATATACACAATATCATATTCAATACCATGATCTACCTCCCCTAACACCTTAGTGAAAAATATTAGTAAATTCATAAGACAGAAACGCCCCTTTGTAAAACGGGGTTGAGATTCATTAATCAATCTGTGACTATCAAGATGGCTACAAATTGCTTCGGCAATTGTTTCCATAAATTTTCCCCCTGTGGAGGTAAGGCTTATTGGTCTATAGTTCGAAGCCAAGGACCTGTCACCTGCCTTGTAAATATGTATTACATTTGCCATTTTCCACTTATCAGGCATAATGCCAGTTTGTAGTGATATGTTAAAAAGATTAGCCGAAGGTAAGAAAAGTCCCTCTTTACATTCCTTTAACACCCTTGCAAACAGTTCATCAGGACCTGGGGATTTGTTAGGTTTTAGTTTTTCTATTTGTCTGAGGACCATGTCACTAGCTACCGCAATGGTGCATAGTTTATTATCGTCATGTTCTACATAATCTATTATTTCAGGAATATCGCTAGTATTTTCCTGGGTGAAAACTGAGAGGAAGTGTGGAGAAATTTTCTCAAGGAGGGGGGTATCAGCCTTCTTCAGCCCTGAGGGGCCCAGCCCTCTCAGAAAGGGCAAGTATCTTGTTTACTGCTACAGCAAGTAATTGAACCCAGATGCCGTACGAGTATGCGATGTGGTCTAGCGATCGACGCTCCGTGCAAGGCTTCAGTGTTGCAAATTGTAGTTTAATAAAAGACAGTCCATCTCTTACCTTAGCAAGACAATTAAGGAAAATCCTGCACCCACTTTATTACCACGGTGAAGATAGTGGACATTGTTGTCTATGCTTAAGACAGCAAGAATCAAACATTCTGCTTTGCTTCATGGGGGAAGTGGCAAGGAAGCAAAAGTACTAGGTCAGCTTTACCTTTATGTGCTAGGGGCAGTGACGGTGGAGGATGCTCTTATTTCAGATTACTTTTGAATCTACTGAGAGTCACGCTGACGCCAAGATAACCAACAAAGAACACTGATCCGTGCGTTAGTGTGAACAAAGTGTCTCACAAAACACGATAAACACTTACAGAGAAGTGTGATCAACTTCTTAGTGATAGTGTGTGAACAATTATTTATGAACAGTGTAACAACGAGTGTTGCAATCCAACAGAATGAAGTGCGACATTCTTCAAGGAACACTATTCTTCAATTAACTCAACGGATATCTGGGCATAACTATGGGTCAGATACATATACCCAGGTAAGTGTTCTAACTCGTGATGTACTACTATTGACTGCACAGTTGAGTCGAAGTTACGAGTTAGTCACTTATAAACCCCGGTGATAAGCAGACTTTCAAGTCCACACAAGTACGTAAGTCAGCAATCAGTGAATGAAATATGCTGACATAACACCCCTACGGGTAATTTATAATTTTACAAAATATTCATATTCAAAATGTTGAGAAATGGTTCACCAGCTAAGTTTAAAAATAGGGAAAACTTAGCTTAGAAAGACAGCTCATTGCTTGCACAGCCGCCCCTGCAGATGAGGTCTTGAGAAGCTGTATCATCCACTTCACAACGGGCTGAAAATGAATATTTTGTAAGATTATAAATTACCCCTAGGGGGTGTTATGTCAGCATATTTCATTCACTGATTGCTGACTTACGTACTTGTGTGGACTTGAAAGTCTGCTTATCACCTGGGTTTATGGTAAGTGACTAACTCGTAACTTCGACTCAACTGCGCAGTCAATAGTAGTATATCACGAGTTAGAACACTTACCTGGGTATGTGTATCTGACCCGTAGTTATGGCCGGATATCCGTTGAGTTTATTGAAGAATAGTGTTCCTTGAAGAATGTCGCACTACATTCTGTTGGATTGCAACACTCGTTGTTACACTGTTCATCAATAATTGTTCACACACTATCACTAAGAAGATCACACTTCTCTGTAAGTGTTTATCGTGTTTTGTGAGACACTTTGTTCACACTAACGCACGGATCAGTGTTCTTTGTTGGTTATCTTGGCGTCAGTGTGACTCTCAGTAGAGTCAAAAGTAATCTGAAATCAGAGCATCCTCCACCGTCACTGCCCCTAGCACATAAAGGAAAAGCTGACTTAGTACTTTTTCTTCCTTGCCACTTCCCCCATGAAGCAAAGCAGAATGTTTGATTCTTGCTGTCTTAAGCATAGACAACAATGTACACTATCTTCACCGTGGTAATAAAGTGGGAGCAGGATTTTCCTTAATTGTCTTGCTAAGGTAAGAGATGGACTGTCTTTTATTAAACTACAATTTGCAACACTGGAGTCTTGCACGGAGCGTCTGTCGCTTGACCACGTCACATACTCGTACTGCATCTGGGTTCAATTACTTGCTGTAGCAGTAAACAAGATACTTGCCCCTTCTGAGAGGGCTGGGCCCCTCTGGGCTGAAAGGGCTGAAAGGGGCTGAAGGGGGCTGATACCCCCCTCCTGGAGAAAATTTCTCCACAGGAAGTAGGTATTCAGAATTTCTCACACATCCCTATCATTGTCAGTGATCTGACCAGAGTTACTCTTAGGTGGGCCAATCTTGTCCCTAATCTTACTTCTGTATACCTTAGCCTCATAATCCCTTTTTGCTTTTCTTATTCCTTTCTTTATTTTTCTCTTTAATTGAATATATTGATTTCTTAATTGCCCATCCCCTCTTTTGATACACCTATATATGCCTCTCTTTTGATCAATGAGATGTTTTAATCTATTGTTCATCCATTTGGGATCATTTTTGTTAGATCTAATTTCCCTACTCGGAACAAAAGTTGTCTGGGCAGCTAGAACTATGCTCTGAAAAACGTCATATTGGCAACCAAGAACACCTACCTGACCCATAGTCAGGACATCCCAATTTAGCCCACCCAGGTAATTTTTCAGTCCCATGAAGTCGGCCAAGCGAAAATCTGGGACAGAGATTTGATTGCAGTTATCTGGGCAATTCTATGATATATTGAAACTAAGTGATTTGTGATCACTTTCCCCAAGCTCATCATTAACCTCAAGATTATTAATTAGTGACTCTTTGTTGACAGTCAAGCAGATTGTTTCCTCTAGTTGGTTCTGTCAAAACCTGTTCTAAAAAGCAATCCTGAACCGCATCAAGAAAGTCACTAGACTCAAGATTTTCTGTCATATTGTTCCAATCAATTTGTCTAAAGTCAAAATCTCCCATTATCATAACATTTTCATATCTAGATGCCTTATGAATTTCGTCCCATAACAGCTTACTGCCCTCCCTATCAAGGTTTGGCGGCCTATAAATCGCACCCAAAATTAATTTGTCACGACTCCTCGAGAAATGCATCACTACCCAGGCTATTCCACTTCCTGACAACTTTGTGACTGAAGAAATACTTCCTAACATCCCTGTGGTTCATCTGAGTTTTCAGCTTCCAACTATTGCTGTGTCTCATCTCTGGAACATCTTGCCTCTGTCCACCTTGTCTATACCTCTCAGTATTTTATATGTCGTTATGATAGCCCCCCTAACTCTCCTCTCTTCCAGAGTCGTAAGGTCGATTTCTCTTAACCTCTCCTCATAGGACATACCCCTTAGCTCCGGGACTAGTCTTGTTGCAAACCTCTGCACTTTAGTTTCCTTATATGCTTGGCTAGATGAGGGTTCCAAACTGGAGATGCATACTCCAATATGGGCCTAACGTACACAGTGTACAGGGTCCTGAATGACTCCTTATTTAGATGTCGGAATGCTGTTCTTAGGTTTGCCAGGTGCTTGTATACTGCAGAAGTTATTCGGTTAATGTGCGCCTCAGGAGATGTTCCTGGTGTTATATTCACACCAAGATCCTTTTCCTTGAGTGAGGTTTGTAGGCTCTGACCCCCTAGACTATACTCCATCTGCGGTCTTCTTTGCCCCTCCCCAATTTTCATGACTTTGCACTTGGTGGGGGTTGAACTCCAGGAGCCAGTTTCTGGACCAGGCCTGCAGTCTGTCCAGATCCTTTTGTAGTTCTGTCTGATCTTCGTCCGACTGAATTCTTCTCATCAACTTCACATCATCTGCAAACAGGGACACTTGGGAGTTTATTCCTTCTGTCATGTTCTCAAATACCAGATATAGCACTGGTCCTAGGACTGATCCCTGTGGCACCCCGCTCGTTACCGGCGCGCACACTGACACTTCGCCATGTACCATGACTCGCTGTTGTTTTCCTGACAGGTATTCCCTGATCCACTGTAGTACCTTCCATGTTATCCTTGCCTGGTCCTCCAGTTTCTGCACTAATCTCTTGTGTGGAACTGTGTCAAACGCCTTCTTACAGCCCAAGAAAATGCAATCTACCCACCCATCTCTTGTCTTGCTGCCGTCACCCTGTCATAAAACTCCAGTAGGTTTGTGACGCGAGATTTCCTGTCCCTGAAACCGTGCTGGGTGTCGTTGATAAGCTCATTCCTTTCTAGGTGCTCCACCACTCTACTCTTGATAATTTTCTCCATGACCTTGCATACTCTACACGTCGGTGACACTGGTCTGCAGTTCAATGCTTCGTATCTGTCTCATTTTTTAAAAAACTGGGACTACATTTGCCGTCTTCCGTACTTCCGGTAGTCGTCCTGTTTCGGTAGATGTGCTGAAGATAGTTGTTAGTGGTACACAAAGCGCCTCTGCTCCTTCTCTCAGGACCCATCAAGAGATGTTATCCAGCCCTATGGCCTTTGGGGTGTCTAGCTCACTTAAGAGCCTCTTTCTTCACTTCTTCCTCGCTGCTATGTAGTGTTTCCAGCACTTGGTGTACCCCACCTCTCTGCCTTTCTGGAGGCCCTTCTGTCACCTCTGTGAACACTTCTTTGAATCTCCCATTGAGCTCCTCACATTGCAGTCGTTTTTTGTGTCCTCCCCTCCTTCCTTCTTCAACCTGATTACCTGGTCCTTGACTGTTGTATTCCTTCTGATGTGGCTGTACAACAGTTTTGGGCCAGATTTGGCTTTTGCTGGTATGTCATTCTCATGTTTCCTTTGGGCCTCCCATCTTACCTGTGCATATTCATTTCTGGCTCTACGACTGCTCTCCTTATTCTCCTGGGTCCTTTGCCTTCTATACTTCTTCTATTCCCTAGAACACTTGGTTTTGGCCTCCCTGCACCTTTGGGTGAACCATGGCCTCGTCCTGGCTTTTTCATTATTCCTATTACCCTTGGGTAGCAACCTCTCCTCAGCTTCCTTGCATATTGTTGTCATATATTCCATCATCTCATCTGACTTCCCTGCCAATTCTATGTCCCAATGAACCCCGTTGAAGTTCTTCATGCTTGCATAGTCCCCTTTCATGTAGTTTGGCTTCAGCCGTCCAGCCCTTCCTGCTTCCCCCTCCACTTGTAACTCTATTCGAAGCTTAAAACACGTGATCACTGGCCCCCAGGGGTCTTTCATATGTGATATTCTCAATATCTGCACTACTTAAGGTGAATGCTAGGTCCAGTCTCTCTGGTTCATCCTCTCCTCTCCTCTATCTGGTAGTGTCCCTTACATGTTGGTACATGAGGTTTTCCAGTACCACCTCCATCATCTTAGCCATCTCCGTTTCTTGGCCTCCATGTGGATCCAAGTTTTCCCAATCGATTTTCTTTTGGTTGAAGTCACCCTTGATCACTAGCTTTGCCCTACTTGCATGAGCTCTTCTGGCCACTTCAGCTAGTGTGTCAACTATCGCTCTGTTACTCTCATCATACTCTTGCCTTGGCTTCCTGCTGTTCTGAGGTGGGTTATACATCACAGCAATTACCACCTTGGGACCTCCAGACTGAAGCGTTGGCACTATGTAATCTCTTGCTTCTCCTCTGTCTCCTCTCTCCAGCTCATCAAAATCCAATTGGTTTTTGACCAGCAGTGCCACTCCTCCACCCCCTCTGTTCCCTCTGTCTTTCCTCAGGATCTGATATCCCATTGGAAAGATGGCATCTGTTATCAATCCTGTGAGCTTGGTTTCTGTGAGGGCTATGATGTCCGGGGATGCCTCTTTGACTCTTTCGTGCCCCTCTTCCCACTTACTTGTTATTCCATCAGCGTTGGTGTACCATACCTTTAGTTTCCTGTTAAGGTGGGGGACCTGGCAGTGTACTGCGGGATTCTGCAGTGTAGTGTGGTGTGGGGGCTGTGGGTGTGGATTGCGGTCTGTGTTGGGATAGCGTGATTGGTTGTGGGGATCTGTGTGTGTGTGTGTGTGTGTGTACTCACCTAATTGTGGCTGCAGGGGGTCTAGGCTCAGCTCCTAGCCCCGCCTCTTCACTGAGTGCTACTAGGTCCTCTCTCTCCCTGCTCCATTAGCTTTATCATACCTCATCTTAAAGTTATGTATGGTTCCTGCCTACACTACCTCACTTGCTAGGCTATTCCACTTACTGACTACTCCGTGATTGAAGAAATACTTCCTAACATCCCTTTGACTCGTCTGAGTCTTCAACTTCCAATTGTGACCCCTCGTTTCTGTGTCCCCTCTCTGGAACATCCTGTCTTTGTCCACCTTGTTTATTCCACGCAGAATTTTGTATGCCGTTATCATGTCTCCAGTAACCCTCCTGTCCTGTGTTGTCAGGCCGATTTCCTTTAACCTTTCTTTCTTAGCTCGGGAACTAACCTTGTCGCAAACCTTTGCACTTTCTCTAATTTCTTGACGTGCTTGATCAAGTGAGAGTTCCAAACCGGTGCTGCATACTCCAATATCGGTCTGCGTACACAGTGTACAGTGTTTTGAACCATTCCTTACTAAGGTATCGGAACGCTATTCTCAAGTTTGCCAGGCACCCATATGCTGCAGCAGTTATCTGGTTGATGTGTGCTTCTGGACACGTGCTCGGTATTATACTCGCCCCAAGATCTTTCTCCTTGAGTGAGGTTTGCAGTCTTTGGCCACCTAGCCTATACTCTGTCTGCGGTCTTCTTTGCCCTTCCCCGATCTTCATGACTCTGCATTTGGCGAGGTTAAATTCAAGAAACCAGTTGCTGGACCAGGTGTCCAGCCTGTCCAGGTCTCTTTGAAGTCCTACCTGATCCTCATCTGATTTAATTCTCCTCATTAACTTCACATCATCTGCGAACATGGACACTTCTGAGTCGAACGCTTCCATCATGTCATTCACGTATACCAGAAATAGCTCAGGTCCTAGGACCGACCCCTGTTGAACCCCGCTCGTCACAGGTGCCCACTGTGATACTTCATCACGTACCATGACTCGTTGTTGCCTCCCTGTCAGGTATTCTCTGATCCATTGCAGTGCCCTTCCAGCTTCTGCACTAATCTCCTGTGAGGAACTGTGTCAAAGGCCTTCTTGCAATCCAGGAAGATGCAATCAACCCACCCCTCTCTCTCGTGCCTTCTGTTACTTTGTCATAAAGCTCCAGTAGGTTTGTGACACAGGATTTGCCTTCCATAAATCCGTGCTTTTTGGCGTTTATTCTCTTGTTCCGCTCCAGGTGCTCCACCACTCTCCTCTTGATAATCTTCTCCATGACTTTGCATACTATACACGTTAGTGACATTGGTCTATAGATTAGTGCCTCTTGTCTGTCCCTCTTTTTAAATATGGGCACTACATTTGCCGTCTTCCATACCTCAGGTAGTTGCCCAGTTTCCAGGGATGTGTTGAAGATTGTGGTTAGTGGTACACACAGCATTTCTTCTCCCTCTCTAAGGACCCACTGGGAGATGTCTGGTTCCATTGCCTTTGAGATATCAAGGTCCCTTAACAGCTTCTTCACCTCATCCTCAGTTGTGTGCGTCATCCAACACTTTTTGGTATATTCCTTGTTGGTGTCCCCCTCTGTTCTGTGTGTGTGTGTGTGTGTGTGTGTGTGTGTGTGTCTGTCTGTCTGTCTGTCTGTCTGTCTGTTCGTGCGTGTACTCACCTATATGTGGTTCCAGGGGTCGATTCATAGCTCCTGATCCTGCCTTTTACTGGTTGATACTAATTCACTATCTGTTCCAAGAGCTTATCATACATCTTCTTAAAGCTATGTATGGAACTTGCTTCCACTACTTCACTCTCCAGATTATTCTACTTCCTGACAACTCTATGACTGAAGAAAAACTTCCTAACATCCGTTTCACTCATAGGAGTCTTCAACTTCCTTGTTTCTGTGTCCCATCTGTGGAACATCCTGTCTTTGTTCACCTTGTCAGTTCCTCGTAGTATTATGTATGTCGTTATCATGTCTTCCCTGACCCTCCTGTCCTCCAGTGTCGTCAGGCCGATTTCCCTTAATCTTTCTTCATAGGTCAATCCCCTTAGCTTTGGGAAAGATCCTTGGTAGCACAGTGATCTTCCTTCAAGATCTCTGGTAACACTGTGATCCGCCATCTCTACTCCATGATCCTGGATAACACACTTTCGCCTGCCTCTTAATATATTACCTACCTCCTCCAGCTCCACCTTCACCCTCACGTTCACTACATGATCACTCTATTTCTAACTGTCCATCCATTACATTTTCCCATTTACGAACTTACCACTACCACAGTCACATATAAACAACCAACAGATTACCAGTAACACTCACTCCTGCTCACAACACAAGGGCCTTTACACTCACGCAAAGCTGATTGGGGCTACGTTCATCCTGTTGAAAATTGAGCATTCCAGCCAGGTAAAAATTACATTGTTACCCACTTCATAGCCTCTTACTGCCTCACCGAGACTCATGACGCAGCACTCATTTAAAAGATTTACAGTAATGCTGTCGCGCCCTTATAAAATGTGTAAACGGTGCGATATATAAAGCCAGGCAGGAGGTACACAGACTAAAGGAACACTTCCACTCTTCCAGTTTGAAGAGCAAGTGCTCTCTGAATAAAACTACACACACACACACACACACACACACACACACACACACACACACACACACACACACACACACACACACACACACACACACACACACACACACACACACACACACATATATATATATATATATATATATATATATATATATATATATATTTATTAACACACTGGCCGATTCCCACCAAGGCAGGGTGGCCCGAAAAAGAAAAAATTTCACCATCATTCACTCCATCACTGTCTTGCCAGAAGGGTGCTTTACACTACAGTTTTTAAACTGCAACATTAACACCCCTCCTTCAGTGTGCAGGCACTGTACTTCCCATCTCCAGGACTCAAGTCCGGCCTGCCGGTTTCCCTGAACCCCTTCATGAATGTTACTTTGCTCACACTCCAACAGCACGTCAAGTATTAAAAACCATTTGTCTCTATTCACTCCTATCAAACACGCTCACGCATGCCCGCTGGAAGTCCAAGCCTCTCGCACACAAAACCTCCTTTACCCCCTCCCTCCAACCTTCCCTAGGCCGACCCCTACCCCGCCTTCCTTCCACTACAGACTGATACACTGTAGAAGTCACTCTGTTTCGCTCCATTCTCTCTACATGTCCGAACCACCTCAACAACCCTTCCTCAGCCCTCTGGACAACAGTTTTGGTAATCCTGCACCTCCTCCTAACTTCCAAACTACGAATTCTCTGCATTATATTCACACCACACATTGCTCTCAGACATGACATCTCCACTGCCTCCAGCCTTCTCCTCGCTGCAACATTCATCACCCATGCTTCACACACATATAAGAGCGTTGGCAAAACTATACTCTCATACATTCCCCTCTTTGCCTCCAAGGACAAAGTCCTTTGTCTCCACAGACTCCTAAGTGCACCACTCACCCTTTTCCCTTCATCAATTCTATGATTCACCTCATCTTTCATAGACCCATCCGCTGACACGTCCACTCCCAAATATCTGAATACGTTCACCTCCTCCATACTCTCTCCCTCCAATCTGATATCTAGTCTTTCTTCACCTAATCTTTTTATTATCCTCATAACCTTGCTCTTTCCTGAATTCACTTTTAATTTTCTTCTTTTGCATACCCTACCAAATTCATCCACCAACCTCTGCAACTTCTCTTCAGATTCTCCCAAGAGCACAGTGTCATCAGCAAAGAGCAACTGTGACAACTCCCACTTTGTGTGATTCTTTATCTTTTAACTACACGCCTCTTGCCAAGACCCTCGCATTTACTTCTCTTACAACCCCATCTATAAATATATTAAACAACCACGGTGACATCACACATCTTTGTCTAAGGCCTACTTTTACTGGGAAATAATCTCCCTCTTTCCTACATACTCTAACTTGAGCCTCACTATCCTCGTAAAAACTCTTCACTGTTTTCAGTAACCTACCTCCTACACCATACACCTGCAACATCTGCCACATTGCATCCACATACGCCTTTTCCAAGTCCACACAAAAACCTCTTTAGCTTTATCTAAATACTGTTCACTCATATGTTTCACTGTAAACACCTGGTCCACACCCCCCCTACCTTCCCTAAAGCCTCCTTGTTCATCTGCTATCATATTCTCCGTCTTACTCTTAATTCTTTCAATAATAACTGTACCATACACTTTACCAGGTATACTCAGCAGACTTATCCCCCTATAATTTTTGCACTCTCTTTAGTCCCCTTTGCCTTTATACAAAGGAACTATGCATGCTCTCTGCCAATCCCAAGGTACCTTTCCCTCTTCCATACATATACACACACACACACACACACACACACACACACACACACACACACACACACACACACACACACACACATATATATATATATATATATATATATAAAGGCTGTGGAACAGGGGGACCCTCTCGTCCCTTTTCTTTTCTGTCTTGTCATCAAGGAAGTCACAGAAGCACTCTCCAGTGAGCTCAATATCTGGTTCTTGAATGATGGTACCCTGCTTGGCACTACAGAATCTCTCCTAGAGGACATCAGAAAAATTAAAGACTTGGGAGAGAACCTGGGCCTATCTTTTAATTTCACCAAATGAGAAATTGTTTCCACCAATCGACAGATCATTGAGGATATTAGTGCTGTTTTCCGAGGAGCACAACCATTGATCCAGCGAACAACACTCTTCTTGGTGCTCCTCCTGGGCACAATCCCATCGATCTGATCCTAGAAAAAAAAATCTCAGACCTCAGGACGATGAAAGGCAGGATGAAAGATACTGATACACATGATGCCTTCTACCTACTCAGCAGGTGCCTGTCCTTCCTAAATCTTACCTACTTTCTGAGATGCTCCCCAGCCTTCAGCAGCCCAAAACTCAAGAAATATGATTTCCACCTAAAGACTACGCTTAAGAGTGTATTGAATATTTCCCTTGAAGATGGACAGTAGTTGCAAGCCTTCCAGTCAGGCTTCGAGGGCTGGGAGTACGGAAATCCACCCAGATTGCCCTACCAGCTTGCCTGTCCTCCTCCATAGCACCAAATCAGTTATTAAAACAAATTCTTCCGGACAACCTTAGTGACTTGGCAGGAATTCAGGACCCTATCTTCGCCAGTGAAATTACCGAATGGGAGAGACTCGCTGCTCCACAACTAAAACCTAGTGCAGCACTGGCCTACAGTCAGGCTGGAATGGCCCGACCGCTGAAAACGTGCTTGCCAACATGCTTAGCACCTTTAGCATCAGACAGGGAGACTGCCCGTCTCCATGCTGGGAGTGCTCATCACTCTGGGGACTTCCTTCAAACAGTTCTCATTTTAGCAATGGAACACGCCTCGACCCTAAGACCCGCCATGTTGCAGTGGCTCTCCGCCTCGCTGCCCCAATTCACATGGAATATACATGTATTTGTGGCGATGCGCAAACCACAAACCGACCAATGTGGTCTATATAGTCTTAACTGTTCTAAAACCAAGGGCCGGCATACAAGACACAATGAAGTCAACGACATCATAAAGAGAACCCTTGCTACAGCTGGATGCCCAGCTGAGAGAGAGCTCTGATCACTAGCAGCCAACAATACACATAACCCAGCAAACACCCCCCCCCCAGCAGGATCACCATCTATACTTGGAAGAATGGTAAGCTCTTAATATGTGGCTACACCTGCGTGGCGAAGCTGGCTGACATAAGAACATAAGAAAGAAGGAACACTGCAACAAGCCTACTGACCCATGTGGAGCAGGTCCATGTTCCCCCCGGATTAGACCAATGACCCCCTCCCCTCGGATTAGCCCAATGACCCACCCAGTCTGGTCATCTCCACTCAAGGATGGAGCACTGCTCTAGACCCAGTAGCACAAGCTAGCCATGTCCAACTCACACCCACCCACACCCACTCATATATTTATCTAACCCATTTTTAAAACTACACAACGTTTTAGCCTCAATAACTGTACTCGGGAGTTTGTTCCACTCATCCACAACTCTATTACCAAACCAGTGCTTTCCTATATCCTTCTAGAATCTGAATTTTTCCAACTTGAAACAATTGCTGCAAGTCCTGTCTTGGCTGGAATTTTCAGCACGCTATTTGCATTCCCTTTATTTATTCCTGTTTTCCATTTATACACCTCGATCATATCCGCCCTAATTCTACGCCTTTCGAGAGAGTGCAGATTCAGGACCCTCAGTCTATCCTCATAGGGAAGATTTCTGATACATGGGATCATCTTTGCCATCCTCTGTACGTTTTCCAGAGCATTTATATCCATTCTGTAATACGTTGACCAGAACTGTGCAGCATAGTCTAAATGAGGCCTAACCAAGGATATATAGAGTTGAAGAACAACCTGAGGACTTCTATTATTTATACTTCTAGACATGAAGCCAAGAATTCTGTTAGCTTTATTGCGAACACTAATGCAATGTTGGCTCTTGAGTGGTGATCGCTATTGAGTGGTGACCTGTTCTTAACTCTGTGAAGAAGTGTCTTGTTTGCTCCCGTGGACTGAACCAAGATGCCCTCCATCGAGCAACTTTACCAGCAACTTAAGGAAGAATTGAGGGCAGCGAAGATGGAGATACGGCGATTGACCGAGGAAAACAAGAGGATTCGTAGTAGTCCTCCTGTTTCGAGTCCTCAGGTCAAGAAGGGATCGTGGTCAGTGGTTGGACAGCAGGGGACGACGAAGTTGACGATCAAGAAGACGAATGGAAAGCCAGAAACGATGAAGAAGAAAGAGACTGCTGTGGAAACTCCCGTGGAAACCTCCAACGCATTCTCGGTGCTACCCGACGAATGTGAGTCTACTACTGGGATCGTCACGACGAACGACAACAAGGAAGGTAAGAATATTGTTGTTGTTGGGGATAGCCAGGTTAGATACATGGATAGGGCATTCTGCTTGAAGGACAGGAGTAGGAGACAAAGGGTATGCTTTCCTGGGGCTGGGATGGAGGACATTGTTAGCCGGCTTGACAACATCATGAACGGTAATGGGATCAATCCTATTATTTGCCTCAGTGCTGGAGGCAATGATGTAGGCAAGCGTAGAAGTGAGGATTTAGTTAGAAAGTTCAGGACAGCTATAGACATGATTAGGAAGAAGGGGGGGGCGCCCTGTTATATGTGGCATTTTGCCAAGAAGAGGTGTTGGTAATGAATGGTTGTCCAGAGCAATTGGTATTAATTGTTGGCTGGATAAACACTTTAAGGATAATGCAGTACCATTCATTGACAACTGGGACAACTTCTATGGCCGAAATGACATGTATGCCAGGGATGGGGTTCACTTATCCAGGGCAGGTGTGGGTTTTCTTGCTAACTCAGTTGAGGGGGTTGTTAGGACTTTAAACTAGGATTAGTTAGAGGTATGGGTTTTGAAATGATTAATAATGAATATGGATATATTGACTTATGCTCTGATATTAAGAATCTTAATAGTAACTGTCATGGAGTAACTCTGGGTAATGATAATTTCAGAAATTGTGTAAAAACAAAGATGAATAGGAAAAATGTGCAGAAGAAAAAACATATGATGGTATTTTATGCTAACAGTCGAAGTGCAAGAAATAAAATTAGTGAACTACGTTTGGTAGCATGTGCTGGGAACTTTGATATCATTGCATTAACTGAAACGTGGTATGATTTAAAGAGTCGGGATATGACTGCCGAGTGTAATATTCAGGGATTTAAGTTATTCAATGCGGATAGATGTAATGGGAAGGGGGGAGGAGTTGCATTGTATGTTCGAGAAAATATTAATTGTTGCATAAAAAAGGTATAAAAATAGATGGAGCAGTAACAGAGTCTGTTTGGGTAGAGTTCGTGGAGGGTCAAGAAAAACTAATTCTAGGTGTAATATACCGACCTCCAGGCTTGGATCACGATAGAGGGAGACTTCTTTGGGACGAAATTGTTAGGGCTTCTGGACACAGTAACGTAGTCATGGTAGGGGACTTTAACTTTAGCCAAATTGACTGGAATTCTTTGACAGGTAATCTAGAGTCCAGTGACTTCATGGAAACAGTTCAGGACTGTTTTCTGAAACAGAGTGTAACTGAACCTACCAGGGGTAATAATTTGCTAGACCTAGTCTTGTCAAATAAGGAAACACTCGTGAATAATCTGGAGATCACTGAAGAGCTTGGCGCAAGTGATCACAAATCCATCACCTTTAGCATTAATTGGGAATGCAAGAATAATGATAATACAGTAAAAATCCCCGATTTTCGTTCTGCCGATTATAATGGACTTAGGGAACATCTGTCTAATCTTGATTGGGGTTATCTAGCTAATGATTTTATTGACGATAATCATACTTATGAATATGAAGGGATCTGCTTTTATGATTGTTTTCTTAATAATGTACACAGTGCCCAGAGTATATACATTCCCCAGAGAGAAATTAGGTCTAATAATAACGATCCCAAATGGGTTAACAGGAGGCTAAAGCATCTATTAGGGGAGAAAAGGGGAATTTATAGGCGCATCAGAAGAGGAGAGGTTAACCTTACTGACCAATATGTTCAGCTTAAAAGAGAAGTAAAAAAGGCGATTAGAAAGGCTAAACGTGACTATGAAATTAGAGTTGCTAATGAATCAAAGACTAATCCAAAGGGGTTCTTTCAAGTGTATAGGACGAAGGTGAAGGAAAAAGTAGGACCTCTGAAATCTGGGAATGGACAGCTGACGGATAATGAACTGGAAATGTGTTCCTTATTTAATGACTATTTTTTGTCAGTTTTTACACAGGAAGATGTAAATGAGATTCCAGTAATTAACAATTATTTAGTTCCTGATGAATTTAAGTTAACTAATATTACTGTCACGAGGGACATGGTTATTAAACAGATAGACAAACTGAAACAAAATAAGTCCCCGGGACCCGATGAGTTGTTTTCAAGGGTACTTAAGGAATGCAAGATGGAGCTTAGTCAGCCATTAACGAGTGTATTCAATGCGTCCATCCTTACCAGTGTTGTGCCAGAGATGTGGAAGATGGCTAATGTGGTTCCTATATTCAAATCAGGGGATAAGTCCACTCCTTCAAATTACCGTCCAATAAGCCTGACATCTATAGTGGGCAAGTTATTAGAATCAATTATAGCTGACATTATCAGAAGTCACCTTGAAGAGCATAACTTGATAAATGAATCTCAGCATGGATTCACGAGAGGTCGTTCCTGCCTGACAAACTTACTGACGTTCTTCAATAGAACATTTGAGGCAGTTGACAGTGATAAGGAATATGATATTGTTTATTTGGATTTTAGTAAAGCCTTCGACAGAGTACCTCACAAGAGACTCTTAAGAAAAGTGGCAGCTCATGGTATAGGAGGTAAAGTTCTAGCATGGATTGAGGCATGGCTTACCAATAGAAAGCAGAGAGTTACCATTAATGGAGTGAAATCTGAATGGGGATTAGTCACTAGTGGCGTTCCACAAGGATCAGTTTTAGGCCCTCTCTTGTTCATAATTTACATTAATGACCTTGATGAAGGGATTACTAGTGACATGAGTAAGTTTGCTGATGATACAAAGATAGGCCGTATAATTCACTCTGAGGAGGATATCAATGAACTCCAGGACGATTTGAACAAATTAATGTCTTGGTCTGAGAAATGGCAGATGAAGTTTAATGTGGATAAGTGTAAGGTACTTGCCCTTGGTAATGTAAATAACCCTCGAAGCTATAATCTAGGTGAAGTAGAGCTTGGTCTTACAGAATGTGAAAAAGACTTGGGAGTCATGGTAAGCAGAAATCTAAAGCCAAGACAGCAGTGCCTCAGTGTGCGCAACAAGGCCAACAGATTACTTGGATTTATCTCAAGAAGTATAAGTAACAGAAGTCCAAAAGTTATTTTACAGCTCTATACATCACTAGTGAGGCCTCATTTAGATTATGCTGCTCAGTTTTGGTCCCCTTACTACAGGATGGACATAGACTCATTAGAGAACATACAGAGAAGAATGACTAAAATGATTTACTGTGTAAGGAACCTCCCGTATGAAGATAGACTTAAAGCCTTAAATCTCCACTCTCTGGAGAGGCGTAGAATGAGGGGAGATATCATTGAAGTGTATAAGTGGATGATGGGCATAAACAAGGGAGACATTAATAAAGTACTGAGGGTGAGATTAAGACACATGTGCAACATCTGGGTATCTTTATTGTAGACGTTTCGCCATCCAGTGGCTTTATCAATACAAATTCTAGGACATAACTTGAAGACAGTAGAACTGTGTACAGAAGATGAGGTAATCAGTCCCTCAACCTAGGAGTAGGTGCGAAGAGCACCATAGTCGTGGAGATTCTGAAGCAGAAGAAAGGATCCTGGCGCTTATATAGTAACGTCAGGTGTAGCAGACGAGGGCATATTCACTGGTAGGCGGGATTCCCCAGTGGAAGTAGGTCCTTCCCAAAGAAATGGGTTAGTTGTAGTAGTAGTTGTCGTAGTCGTGAAGGTTATGTACATGTCCTCAGAATTAAGATTCCATGATGTTGCAGTGTCTGACAAGTTGTCGGTATTGTATACCATTCGTACACAACTTGTCAGACACTGCAACATCATGGAATCTTAATTCTGAGGACATGTACATAACCTTCACGACTACGACAACTACTACTACAACTAACCCATTTCTTTGGGAAGGACCTACTTCCACTGGGGAATCCCGCCTACCAGTGAATATGCCCTCGTCTGCTACACCTGACGTTACTATATAAGCGCCAGGATCCTTTCTTCTGCTTCAGAATCTCCACAACTATGGTGCTCTTCGCACCTACTCCTAGGTTGAGGGACTGATTACCTCATCTTCTGTACACAGTTCTACTGTCTTCAAGTTATGTCCTAGAATTTGTATTGATAAAGCCACTGGATGGCGAAACGTCTACAATAAAGATACCCAGATGTTGCACATGTGTCTTAATCTCATCTTGTCGGTATTGTATACCATTCGTACACAAAGTACTGAGGGTGTCGAACCAGGTAAGAACAAGGAATAATGGATTTAAGTTGGATAAATTTAGATTTAGAAAGGACATAGGTAAGTACTGGTTTTCTAACAGAGTTGTAGATGCGTGGAACAGTCTTCCCAGTGGGGTGATAGAGGCTAGGACCTTGGGTAGCTTTAAGAAGAGACTGGACAAATATATGAGTGGGAGGGGCTGGGTTTGATTGGTGTTGGGGGGTGCGGGAGTTGTTTCTTGAGTAGCTTTAGGTAGAGATCGTTTTGATAAGGACCTGCCTCGTATGGGCCAGTAGGCCTTCTGCAGTGTTCCTACATTCTTATGTTCTTATGTTCTTAGATTACTGCTAACCAGAACTCCTAAATCTTTTTCGCAATCAGTAGTATTAAGATCTACATTATTTAGTTTATATGTGGCATGGTTATTTAACTGTCCAACATTTAGAACTTTGCATTTGTCAATATTAAACTGCATCTGCCACTTCTCCGACCATTGCATCAGTCTATTCAAATCATCCTGGAGTGAACATTAAAATGGTATAAAATACCGACAGATTGTTAGGTACCTAACAATCTGTCGGTATTTTTATACCATTTTAATGTTCATTCTGTCAGACACTGCAACACAAGGGTATCTTGGTACTTACCTAACCATCCTGGAGTGCTCTAGTGTCCTCATTAGAATGAATTGGACGGCCTATTTTGGTGTCATCAGCAAATTTGCTTATGTCACTATTTATTCCCTCATTATGTCGTTTATGTAAATTGTGAACAACGGGCCCAACACTGACCCTTGAGGAACACCGCTTGTGACGTACCCCCATTCTGATTTCTCCCCATTTATGCAAACTCTCTGCTGTCTATTTGTCAGCCATGCCCCTACCCAGGAAAAAATTTCTCCTCCTATTCCGTGTGCCTTAAGTTTACTCAATAGCCTCTGGTGTGGAACTCTATCGAAAGCCTTACTGAAGTCCATATACACAATATCATATTCATTACCATGATCTACCTCCTCAAACACCTTAGTGAAAAAAGTTAGTAAATTCGTAAGACAGGAACGCCCCTTTGTAAAACCGTGTTGAGATTCAATAATCAATCTGTGCCTCTCAAAATGGCTACGAATTGCTTCAGCAATTATTGATTCCATAAATTTTCCCACTATGGAGGTAAGGCTTATTGGTCTATAGTTCGAAGCCAAGGACCTGTCACATGCCTTGTAAATAGGTATTACATTTGACATTTTCCACTTATGATGCACTATATGTTAAAAAGATTAGCCAAAGGTATGCTAAGTTCCTCTTTACATTCCTTTAACACCCTTGCAAACAGTTCATCAGGACCTGGGGATTTGTTAGGTTCTTGTTTCTCTATTTGCCTGAGGACCATGTCACTAGTTACCACAATCGTAAATAGTTTATTATCATCCTGTTCTACATAATCTATTATTTCAGGAATATCGCTAGCATTTTCCTGGGTGAAGACTGAGAGGAAGTAGGTATTTAGAATTTCTCACATATCCTTATCACTGTCAGTGATCTGTGAAGGCTTACTCAGCCCTGTAACAACTTCAGTCAGTATTACTCAGGCTGACTCCTCCTCAGGAAAATTAATGAATAGAAAAAGAACAAAAGCTGACAAATATAAACACTTTATAATTTAGGAAATATGAAATATAAAACACTTAAATATGAAATACTGATCCTATATGAAAGAAAATGAAAAATTAAAAATATAAATGATTTCTGAATTCACCGCTAAAAACTTGGGTGTCTGGTGTTGGTGACACTGCGTGTTGTTGCAATAGTAGCCGTTGCTGATGATGTGGGAGGGGGGGGGGGTCGCAGGTGTTGGTGACAACCCACCGGCTCGTTCTAGTGGCCGTAAGTAATCTTTCCCGATGACAGGAGATCAGGTTCTTGACCGCTGTAATGATGAGGGGTTATGTCCTGATTCTTCATACAAGTGCACAGGCTAGTAAATACAATATGGGACGTCTCCAGGACGTTAGTCCGTCTCCTTCAATTTTACTCGTTGATTGACAGGTGACCCTCTCTGTCATCCAAGCTGAAAAGATAGACAGGTTACCCACTGCTTAAGAAATCACTCTCCATGATAAGTACAATACCTAAAAGACGTGGTGATTATTACAACAGTCAACTTACAGCAAGACTAAAAGGACAAAGTTTATTATTGGTCAAAAGTGAAGCTTTTAACCAATAAATCCACTAGAATACAAGGCAGGCATGTACTTACAGTAGTGTTGGGAGCTGCGAGTCGAGTGATTTACTGTTTGACCAGAGCCCCACACGTCACCTTTCGGGGGGGGGGAGAGGGAGGGGAAGGGATAGCTGGAGCTAGACTGACCCTACCTTAACAAGCAGCCGGCAGTCAAACTATCACTTTCGGGGTGGGGGAAGGAAGGCGGGAATAGCGGGAGCTTGACTTACCCTACCTTAACAAGTAGCCGGCAATGAAACTATTGTTACTATATACTCCCTCACTACTCCTATCTACTGAACTTTTCCCTCACATGATCTGACCAGAGTTACTCTTAAGTGGGCCAATCTTGTCCCTAATCTTACTAATGTATACCTGAAAGAACCCTTTTGGGTGAGTCTTTGAATCCCTTGCGACCTTAGCCTCATAACCCCTTTTTGCTTTTCTTATTCCTTTCTTTATTTCTCTCTTTAATTGAATATATTGATTTCTTAACTGCCTATCCCCTCTTTTGATATGCCTATATATGCCTCTCTTTTGACCAATGAGATGTTTTAATCTATTGTTCATCCATTTGGGATCATTTTTGTTATATCTAATTTCCCTACTCGGAACAAAAGTTGTCTGGGCAGCTAGAACTATGCTCTGAAAAATGTCATATTGGCAACCAAGATCACCTACCTGACCCATAGTCAGGACATCCCAATTTAGCCCGCCCAGGTAATTTTTCAGTCCCATGAAGTCGGCCAAGCGAAAATCTGGGACAGAGATTGATTGCAGTTATCTGGGTAATTCCATGATATATTGAAGCTAAGTGATTTGTGATCACTTTCCCCAAGCTCATCATTAGCCTCAAGAATATTAATTATTGAATCTTTGTTGGCAAGAACCAAGTCAAGCAGATTGTTTCCTCTAGTTGGTTCTGTCACAACCTGTTTTAAAAAGCAATCTTGGACCGTATCAAGAAAGTCACTAGAATCAAGATTTCCTGTCATATTGTTCCAATCAATTTGTCTAAAGTTAAAATCTCCCATTATCACAACATTTTCATATCTAGATGCCTTATGAATTTCGTCCCAAAACAGCTTACTGCACTCCCTATCAAGGTTTGGGGTTCTATAAATCACACCCAAAATTAATTTGTCACGTCCCTCGAGAAACTGTAGCCAAACAGATTCTGTGTTCGATGTTTCTAATCTTATATCATGTCTAAGACAACATTTTAAATTTTCTCTGACATACATCGCCACTCCACCACCCTTCCTGTTGACCCTATCGGTGTGGAATAGTTTATAACCCTGTATGTTGCATTCAGAAGGCATTTCTCTATCTTTCAGGTTGAACCAGGTCTCTGTTTTACCAATAATATCTATATTACCTACACTTGCAAGTAATCTTAGCTCTATTTATTTCTTGGACTCCTACTATTTGTATAGTAAATCTCTCTTTGTTTGTTGATCAATTGATTTGCCATTACCAGTAACTTTATTTTGAATATTGTCTTTTAAACATATCCCTGAGGTATCCCGGTAATAACTGCTGTTTTTAGCCCTAATGCTGCAGCCTGATTGTTTCCCACACCCATACCTCTATAATCTATCAGTTTAAATTCCTAGACAAGTCATCAATTACCCTCTCAATTGAATTGGCTAATGCAACCACTCCATCCCCAGAGAGATGAACCCCATCCCTTGCATACATATCACGTTTGCCAAAGAATAGGTCCCAGTTATCAACGAATGGGATTGCAATTTCCTTGCAGTACTTGTCTAGCCAGCAATTTATACCAATTGCCCTAGACATCTATTCATTGCCCACTCCCTTTCTAGGCAAGATGCTACATATGACTGGGATCCCTCCCTTAGACCTAACTACTTCTATGGCTTACCTGTACTTATCCAGCAGCTCCTCTCTCCTGCCATTCCCAATGTCATTACCCCCAGCACTAAGACAGATAATGGGCTTGTTCCCATTACCTGCCATAATATTATCCAACCTGCTGACTATGTCGCCAACACCAGCTCCAGGAAGACACACTCTCTGTCTGACCTTTCTGTCTGTTACAAAATGCACGGTCCATATATCTTACCTGAGAATCACCTACTATTAAAATATTCTTACCTTGATAAGCAGGGGAATCAGTGGTACCTTCAACTTCACTAACCACTAAAGTACACTCGTCTTGGAGAACAGAGAATCGATTTCCTACCTTCACATCTTCTCTATTAAATCTCCTCATCTTCCTTCTTCCTGAACTGTGAACCACTTGCCACTTAAAGCGGCTGCCACTATCACTGCTGGTGACCATTTCCTCCTAACCAGCTAAATCCTCCTCACACTCGCTCCCAAACTCATCTATGCGAAGCTTCAGCCCCCTATTTTCCTCCTGAAGAAGTAGAATCTCTTTCAACACTTGAACCTGAGATTCTAAAACACTACAACAAGCCATGGTGCTTGGTAACAGCCCACGCTAACTCCCAAGAGCTTAGGCAGGTATGACCACACGTGACCACTGACCTCAGTGTACATCCATCACAGTGTCGGGCGACAGGGAGGAGTACAAGATCGACAAGTACAGAGATATAAGCCAACAGTATCAATTTGTCTCAGTGGGATCAGAGACCTTGGGATCATAGGGAAAAAATGACACAAGCTTCCTTAAAAACTGGGTTCCAGACTCATCGACACCAACAGGCACCCGAGGGCAGCCACTTTCATGTTCCAGCACCTCAGCTGCATACTTGGTTTGAGTCCGGCTTCAGAGGAGCTGGAGGAGATTCATTATCTTTGATATACTGTTACAATGCATTCATATATTTTTTGGACTGTATATTCTGTCTATAAATAAAATTCACATAAAATATCGAATATAGGGGGTGCTAGAAGTAAATATTCAGACAGCTCCGGGGAGAACTTTGAGTTTTTCCTGAAGTGCATTTATTCTCTTCTCTAAGGATAAGAATCTGTAGTCCAGTTCTAGAGGTTGTACCTCCCTATACTAATATATATATATATATATATATATATATATATATATATATATATATATATATATATATATATATATATATTAGTATAGGGCGAAATGACAGTAGTTTGTTGGATTATGTATTGGTAGATAAAAGACTGTTGAGTAGACTTCAGGATGTACATGTTTATAGAGGGGCCACAGATATATCAGATCACTTTCTAGTTGTAGCTACACTGAGAGTAAAAGGTAGATGGGATACAAGGAGAATAGAAGCATCAGGGAAGAGAGAGGTGAAGGTTTATAAACTAAAAGAGGAGGCAGTTAGGGTAAGATATAAACAGCTATTGGAGGATAGATGGGCTAATGAGAGCATAGGCAATGGGGTCGAAGAGGTATGGGGTAGGATTAAAAATGTAGTGTTAGAGTGTTCAGCAGAAGTTTGTGGTTACAGGAAAGTGGGTGCAAGAGGGAAGAGGAGCGATTGGTGGAATGATGATGTAAAGAGAGTAGTAAGGGAGAAAAAGTTAGCATATGAGAAGTTTTTACAAAGTAGAAGTGATGCAAGGAGGGAAGAGTATATGGAGAAAAAGAGAGAGGTTAAGAGAGTGGTGAAGCAATGTAAAAAGAGAGCAAATGAGAGAGTGGGTGAGATGTTATCAACAAATTTTGTTGAAAATAAGAAAAAGTTTTGGAGTGAGATTAACAAGTTAAGAAAGCCTAGAGAACAAATGGATTTGTCAGTTAAAAATAGGAGAGGAGAGTTATTAAATGGAGAGTTAGAGGTATTGGGAAGATGGAGGGAATATTTTGAGGAATTGTTAAATGTTGATGAAGATAGGGAAGCTGTGATTTCGTGTATAGGGCAAGGAGGAATAACATCTTGTAGGAGTGAGGAAGAGCCAGTTGTGAGTGTGGGGGAAGTTCGTGAGGCAGTAGGTAAGATGAAAGGGGGTAAGGCAGCCGGGATTGATGGGATAAAGATAGAAATGCTAAAAGCAGGTGGGGATATAGTTTTGGAGTGGTTGGTGCAATTATTTAATAAATGTATGGAAGAGGGTAAGGTACCTAGGGATTGGCAGAGAGCATGTATAGTTCCTTTGTATAAAGGCAAAGGGGATAAAAGAGAGTGCAAAAATTATAGGGGGATAAGTCTGTTGAGTGTACCTGGCAAAGTGTATGGTAGAGTTATAATTGAAAGAATTAAGAGTAAGACGGAGAATAGGATAGCAGATGAACAAGGAGGCTTTAGGAAAGGTAGGGGGTGTGTGGACCAGGTGTTTACAGTGAAACATATAAGTGAACAGTATTTAGATAAGGCTAAAGAGGTCTTTGTGGCATTTATGGATTTGGAAAAGGCGTATGACAGGGTGGATAGGGGGGCAATGTGGCAGATGTTGCAAGTGTATGGTGTAGGAGGTAGGTTACTGAAAGCAGTGAAGAGTTTTTACGAGGATAGTGAGGCTCAAGTTAGAGTATGTAGGAAAGAGGGAAATTTTTTCCCAGTAAAAGTAGGCCTTAGACAAGGATGTGTGATGTCACCGTGGTTGTTTAATATATTTATAGATGGGGTTGTAAGAGAAGTAAATGCGAGGGTCTTGGCAAGAGGCGTGGAGTTAAAAGATAAAGAATCACACACAAAGTGGGAGTTGTCACAGCTGCTCTTTGCTGATGACACTGTGCTCTTGGGAGATTCTGAAGAGAAGTTGCAGAGATTGGTGGATGAATTTGGTAGGGTGTGCAAAAGAAGAAAATTAAAGGTGAATACAGGAAAGAGTAAGGTTATGAGGATAACAAAAAGATTAGGTGATGAAAGATTGAATATCAGATTGGAGGGAGAGAGTATGGAGGAGGTGAATGTATTCAGATATTTGGGAGTGGACGTGTCAGCGGATGGGTCTATGAAAGATGAGGTGAATCATAGAATTGATGAGGGAAAAAGAGTGAGTGGTGCACTTAGGAGTCTGTGGAGACAAAGAACTTTGTCCTTGGAGGCAAAGAGGGGAATGTATGAGAGTATAGTTTTACCAACGCTCTTATATGGGTGTGAAGCGTGGGTGATGAATGTTGCAGCGAGGAGAAGGCTGGAGGCAGTGGAGATGTCATGTCTGAGGGCAATGTGTGGTGTGAATATAATGCAGAGAATTCGTAGTTTGGAAGTTAGGAGGAGGTGCGGGATTACCAAAACTGTTGTCCAGAGGGCTGAGGAAGGGTTGTTGAGGTGGTTCGGACATGTAGAGAGAATGGAGCGAAACAGAGTGTATCAGTCTGTATTGGAAGGAAGGCGGGGTAGAGGTCGGGCTAGGAAAGGTTGGAGGGAGGGGGTAAAGGAGGTTTTGTGTGCGAGGGGCTTGGACTTCCAGCAGGCATGCGTGAGCGTGTTTGATAGGAGTGAATGGAGACAAATGGTTTTTAATACTTGACGTGCTGTTGGAGTGTGAGCAAAGTCACATTTATGAAGGGGTTCAGGGAAACCGGCAGGCCGGACTTGAGTCCTGGAGATGGGAAGTACAGTGCCTGCACTCTGAAGGAGGGGTGTTAATGTTGCAGTTTAAAAACTGTAGTGTAAAGCACCCTTCTGGCAAGACAGTGATGGAGTGAATGATGGTGAAAGTTTTTCTTTTTCGGGCCACCCTGCCTTGGTGGGAATCGGCCAGTGTGATAATAAATATATATATATATATATATATATATATATACATATATATATATATATATATATATATATATAAGGCGAAAACAAAGTCTTTTTAACACTAAAGTGTTATAGAGGTTTCGATAAGTCCCTCTTCATAGGAACAGCTAAGAGTTAACAGCCTTTTCCACTCCTGCAGGTTATTACCACTTCCTCAGAATGATCTTCGGCTTACTCTCTTTTCCTATCGCTTTCTTGAGGCTCATGATGAACATATTTCAAATCTTCATAGGTAACGCCCTTATGGTGCACCTAGATGATGTGACTGTCATGTCTGAAGATGTGGAAACCCATCTTAAAAGCCAAATGTCAGTTCCTCGGATCAGAGATCAAGTTTCTTGGTCACAGAGTCACTCCCATAGGGTTTATGCCCAACCAAAGTAAATTAACAGTGGTACAAAATTTTCCATCACCTACAACTGTTGATGCATAAGATCATCTGTGGCCTTAGCAGGTTTTTTTTTTTTTAGAACCCTCATTGCCAATTTTTCTTCTATTGCAGCTCATCTGAGTTGCTTAAGCAGGATGCTCCTTTCGTCTGGACATTCCGTGTAGACAGAGCATTTCAGACATTGAAAAATAAGCTAACTTTTTCTCCTGTATCAACATTCCAAGATTTTGTAAAGCCTTTTTGTCTGACAAGCGCTACTTCCATCGGCATTAGTGCCGTTAGATCAAAAGACTGATAACAAATATAATCCAGTAACATTTGCTTGTTGAGTCCTAACGAAGGCTGAACATTATAATGTAACTGAGCAAGAAGCCTTAGCAATATTATCGTCTTAAAAACTTCTGAGGCATCGTATACTAGTATTTAATTCATGTCTTGACAGATCATACTCCACTAATTCCATTGTTCCAGAACAAACATACTACTGAACGATCAGCAAGATGGTATTTGACTATTCAAGCCCACCGCTGCCATCAGTTTGTGGGGTTATAATGATACATGGCACTGCTTTCCTTGTCGTTTATTAAGAATGATGGTTAACTGCCTGGTCTTACATCCTGCTCTTACTGTCGCCGGGATGTAACTAACTGTACAATGATGCGGGCAGCCAGAGTACCCAAATGTGGTATTTTATAGGAGCATAGCGACTAGTGGTATATATTAGTATACATAATACACAAGTATATACACACTGAGAGAGAGACAGACACACAGACAGAGATACAGATACTGACAGACAGAGTAACTAAAGAATGGCCACAAAAGACGGCTTTGGAAGTTGTGATCAACCCCTGAATACACCTCTGTACGGAGTTAAACGACTACAGTAAAATTAAATAGAAAGATGGCGACATATTCTATACTTACCATCTCGCATAGATATGACATACACCATGCGGTAAGTACCCTTTAATTCTTGCCGATAGTAATTTGGGTAGAGAATTTTGCAGCACACATAACGTTCTCATTCCTAAAGGCAACCGTAAGTACAGTTGAAGACATAACCTTTAATAAATTACCGTTCAAGAACATAGACATTATCTCCCAGTTTCCATCCTCTTCATTCCCTTCCTTTTCAATCCAAGGTAACTTATCTGGCCAAAATTTAGTCAAAACAGTTACTGTCTGTCTTGCACTAAAGAAGTCACTACTTCAGGGTATAAGACTCTCCTTCTGGCGAGACAAGAAATCTCAGTAGATTACATCCCAGTATCTAAAAAATAAGACGAACAAAAAATCTCTGAATATCAAAAATGTAGTTTATTTCCGGGAGTATCATTATACATATATAGTGACGAATTGTTACTAGTGTTAATTACCTTGAATATCCGCTCAATTATTCCTGTCACAACATGAAAGGAAACTGTTATTACCAGCATAATGATGCGTCGCGAGTGTACGATACACACACAATCCCTCACGCAAACTTGGGTAACCCAGCAGGTAGACAACCTCTTTCGCGCTCTTTCGTACCCAAGCTGATGTATCGATTCCTCTCGTGTATATTGTAGCTTTCCACAGTTTGATGTGAATTAGGTATACGTAAAAATAATTTTGGTGGAGAAGCGGGATTTTGTTTTAAGCAGATGCCTTGAACTCGGCAATATCTCTGGAAGAGCAGTTATTTAATATTTCTATTTAGCTAAAGATAACAGTTTTAAAGTAACTTGTACTTAGCTGACGATAACAGCTCTAACTTAAGCAGAAATACCTGGAGTAAGCTCAGCCATTACGCTGGCAGCGAGCACTTTAAAGTTGAGCCGTGGTAGCGGAGGCAGACGGCGGAGCACAGGGCAGAGGACGCTAACATCAGCATGGGACCTTTAATAAACATTCGGCCCGTCAAGAAAGGTGTCTTGATGCTGATGAGAAATTTTTGTTGTAAGGAAGTGGACCTGCCCTCCACTTTCTTGCATCAAACCGATTTGCCTTCTATTAATCATCTGCTACCGGAGCCCTTGGGGTTTAGCGCTTCCCCAAAATAATATTAAAATCATTATTATAATAAAATATTATTATTATTAACCGTTCATAGCAATCACTAAGTTGCAATATATGACTCAACAGACTGGCTTGCCATGGGTTCCGTAGGTTTTAATACTTATTACGAACACATGTTGCAATTCAAGATCTGTTGCACCTGGCTGTAACTAGTCAGTAATTAAAGAAACACGCTCTTGAGATGTGAGAATGTAAGTCACTATGACTGTCATAAATTCTTGGTTTTAAAGCGAATGATGCAAAGATCTGACCTCAGACATCAGGACATTGCGGACTCAGATATATCAAAACAGATTATACTGGCATTTCACGGCTTCTTTTAAGTGTGAGAATACGTTAAACAACCCCGTACCCAATTGGAACTCCCATAGATGGGGGTGCCAATGGTCATGTTGGCCCCTGGGGTCACAATGGCACCCCCTAAGAGAAGGAAATGGTCAGAGTGTGACCCGTTTGACAACCATTAATGGTGCTATTTGACCTATAGGGATTTAGTGCTTCTCAATAGAATAATAATAATACTAATAATACTAATAATATAAATCACCATTTCCCATTTCCTCATAGCTAAATACGTAAATATATCTCTTATAGTCTCAAGACTTGGCAACCAGCTTATGTTTACTTATTTACAAATAAAAACCATAACAAACAATAAATTTACATCAAGCTGGTAGTTGAATCAGCACGATCGCAAAGAGAAGGATGAAGGGAGACCTGGAGTTAGTGAACGCACACCAGTGTTCTGGAAGTCAGTTGATGGACAATGTTGATGTCATTACGATATATGGCAGCGTCCAGGGGATTTAACACAAATAATGAAAAAAATCCCAGGTGCTAGAAATGTAGCTCAAGTGTTTGAGTAGTGGGACCACCAGTACTTGTACTGACTAGTGGGACCACCAGTACTTGTACTGACTAGTGGGACCACCAATACTTGTACTGACTAGTGGGACCACCAGTACTTGTACTGACTAGTGGGACCACCAGTGCTTGTACTGACTAGTGGGACCACCAGTACTTGTACTGACTAGTGGGACCACCAGTACTTGTACTGACTAGTGGGACCACCAGTACTTGTACTGACTAGTGGGACCACCAGTGCTTGTACTGACTAGTGGGACCACCAGTGCTTGTACTGACTAGTGGGACCACCAATACTTGTACTGACTAGTGGGACCGCCAGTGCTTGTACTGACTAGTGGGACCACCAGTACTAGTACTGACTAGTGGGACCACCAGTGCTTGTACTGACTAGTGGGACCAACAGTACTTGTACTGACTAGTGGGATCACCAGTACTTGTACTGACTAGTGGGACCACCAGTACTTGTACTGACTAGTGGGACCACCAGTACTTGTACTGACTAGTGGGACCACCAGTACTAGTACTAATGGGACCACCAGTACTTGTACTGACTAGTGGGACCACCAGTACTAGTACTGATTAGTGAGACCATCAGTACTGGTACTGGCTAGTGGGACCACTAATACTGGAACTGACTAGTGGGACCACCAGTACTGGTACTGAATAGTGGGACCATCAGTACTGGTACTGACTAGTGGGACCACCAATACTGGTATTGACTAGTGGGACCATCAGTACTGGTACTGACTAGTGGGACCACCAATATTGGTATTGACTAGTGGGACCATCAGTACTGGAACAGACTAGTGGGACCACCAATACTGGAACAGACTAGTGGGACCACCAATACTGGAACAGACTAGTGGGACCACCAATACTGGAACAGACTAGTGGGACCACCAGTACTGGTACTGACTAGTGGGACCACCAGTTCGGGTACTGACTAGTTGGACCGCCAGTACTGGTACTGACTAGTGGGAACAGAACTGGTACTGACTACTAGGACCACCAGTACTGGTACTGACTAGTTTGACCACCGGTACTGGTACTGACTAGTGGGACCACTGGTATTGGTACTGACTAATGGGACCACCAGTACTGGTACTGACTAGTGGGACCACTAGTATTGGTACTGACTAATGGGACGACCAGCACTGGTACTGACTAGTGGGACCACCAGTACTGGTACTCAATAGTGGGACCACAGGTACAGGTACTGACTAGTGGGACCACCAGTACTGGAACTGACTAGTGGGACCGCCAGTACTGGAACTGACTAGTGGGAACAGAACTGGTACTGACTACTAGGACCACCAGTATTGGTACTGACTAGTGGGACCACCAGTACTGGTACTGAATAGTGGGACCACAGATACCAGTACTGACTAGTGGGACCACCAGCACTGGTACTGAATAGTGGGACCACCAGTACTGGTACTGAATAGTGGGACCACCAGTACTGGTACTGACTAGTGGGACCACCAGTACTGGTACTGACTAGTGGGATCACCAGTACGGGTACTGACTAGTGGGACCACCAGTACAGGTACTGACTAGTAGGACCACCTGCACTGGTACTGACTAGTGGGACCACGAGTACTGGTACTGACCAGTACGACCACGAGTACTGGTACTGACTAGTGGGACCACCAGTACTGGTACTGACTAGTGGGACCACCAGTACTGGTACTGACTAGTGTGACCACCAGTACTGGTACTGACTAGTGTGACCACCAGTACTGGTACTGATTATTGGGACCACCAGCACTGGTAGTGACTATTGGGACCACCAGTACTGGTAGTGACTATTGGGACTACCAGTACTGGTAGTGACTAGTGGGACTACCAGCACTGGTACTGACTAGTGGGACCACCAGCGCTGGTACTGACTAGTGGGACCACCAGCACTGGTACTGACTAGTGGGACCACCAGCACTGGTACTGACTAGTGGGACCACCAGCACTGGCACTGACTAGTGGGACCACCAGCACTGGCACTGACTAGTGGGACCACCAGTACTAGTACTGACTAGTGGGTTCACCAGCACTGGTACCGACTAGTGGGTTCACCAGCACTGGTACCGACTAGTGGGTTCACCAGCACTGGTACCGACTAGTGGGTTCACCAGCACTGGTTCTGACTAGAGGGACCACCAGCACTGGTACTGACTAGTGGGACCACAAGTACGGGTACTGGCTAGTGGGGACCACCAGCACTGGTACTGACTAGTGGGACCAACAGCACTGGTACTGACTAGTGGGACCACCAGCACTGGTACTGACTAGTGGGACCACCAGTATTGGTACCGACAAGTGGGACCACCAGCACTGGTACTGACTACTGGGTCCACCAGCACTGGTACTGACTACTGGGACCACCAGCACTGGTATTGACTACTGGGACCACCAGCACTGGTATTGACTACTGAGACCACCAGCACTGGTACTGACTACTGGGACCACCAGCACTCGTACTGACTACTGGGGACCACCAGCACTGGTAATGACTACTGGGGACCACCAGCACTGGTACTGACTAGTGGGACCACCAGTACTTGTACTGACTAGTGGGACCACCAGTACTTGTACTGACTAGTGGGACCACCAGTACTAGTACTGACTAGTGGGACCACCAGTACTTGTACTGACTAGTGGGACCACCAGTACTGGTACTGACTAGTGGGACCACCAGTACTGGTACTGACTAGTGGGACCACCAGTACTGGTACTGACTAGTGGGACCACCAGTACTGGTACTGACTAGTGGGACCACCAGTACTGGTACTGACTAGTGGGACCACCAGTACTGGTACTGACTAGTGGGGACCACCAGCACTGGTGCTGACTAGTGGGGACCACCAGCACTGGTACTGACTAGTGGGGACCACCAGCTCTGGTACTGACTAGTGGGGACCACCAGCACTGGTACTGACTAGTGGGGACCACCAGCACTGGTACTCACTAGTGGGGACCACCAGGACTGGTACTGACTAGTGGGGACCACCAGCACTGGTACTGACTAGTGGGGACCACCAGCACTGGTACTGACTAGTGGGGACCACCAGCACTGGTGCTGACTAGTGGGGACCACCAGCACTGGTACTGACTAATGGGGACCACCAGCACTGGTACTGACTAGTGGGGACCACCAGCACTGGTGCTGACTAGTGGGACCACCAGTACTAGTACTGACTAGTGGGACCACCAGTACTAGTACTGACTAGTGGGACCACCAGTACTAGTACTGACTAGTGGGACAACCAGTACTGGTACTGACTAGTGGCACCACCAGTAATGGTACTGACTAGTGGCACCACCAGTACTGGTACCGACTAGTGGGGACCACCAGCACTAGTACTGACTAGTGGGACCACCAGCACTAGTACTGACTAGTGGAACCACCAGCACTAGCACTGAGTAGTGGAACCACCAGCACTAGTACTGACTAGTGGGACCACCAGCACTAGTACTGACTAGTGGGACCACCAGCACTAGTACTGACTAGTGGGACCACCAGCACTAGTACTGACTAGTGGGACCACCAGCACTAGTACTGACTAGTGTGACCACCAGCACTAGTACTGACTAGTGGGACCACCAGCACTAGTACTGACTAGTGGGACCACCAGCACTAGTACTGACTAGTGGGACCACCAGCACTAGTACTGACTAGTGAAACCACCAGCACTAGTACTGACTAGTGGGACCATCACTAGTACTGACTAGTGGGATCACAAGCACTAGTACTGACTAGTGGGATCACAAGCACTAGTACTGACTAGTGGGATCACAAGCACTAGTACTGATTAGTGGGATCACAAGCACTAGTACTGACTAGTGGGACAACCAGCACTGGTATTGACAAGTGGGTCCACTTGCACTAGTAGTGTCTAGTGGGACAAACAGCACTGGTACTGACTAGTGGGACCACCAGCACTAGTACTGACTAGTCAGACCACCAGCACTAGTACTGACTAGTGGGACCACCAGCATTAGTACTGACTAGTTAGACCAGCACTAGTACTGACTAGTGGGACCACCAGCACTAGTACTGACTAGTGGACCACCAACAGTAGTACTGACTAGTGGGACCACCAGCACTAGTACTGACTAGTGGGACCACCAGCAATAGTACTGACTGGTGGGACCACCAGCACTAGTACTGACTAGTGGGACCACCAGCACTAGTACTGACTAGTGGGACCACCAGCACTAGTACTGACTAGTGGGATCACAAGCACTAGTACTGACTAGTGGGATCACAAGCACTAGTACTGACTTGTGTGATCACCAGAACTAGTGCTGACTAGTGGGACCACCAGCACTGGTATTGACTAGTGGGTCCACTAGCGCTAGTACTGACTAGTGGGTCCACTAGCGCTAGTACTGACTAGTCGGACCACCAGCACTAGTACTGACTAGTGGGACCACCAGCACTAGTACTGACTAGTTAGACCAGCACTAGTACTGACTAGTGGGACCACCAGCACTAGTACTGACTAGTGGGACCACCAACACTAGTACTGACTAGTGGGACCACCAGCACTAGTACTGACTAGTGGGACCACCAGCACTAGTACTGACCAGTGGGTCCACCAGCACTAGTACTGACTAGTGTGTCCAGCACTAGTACTGACTAGTGGGACCACCAGCACTAGTAATGATAGTGGGACCACCAGCACTAGTACTGACTAGTGGGACCACCAGCACTAGTACTGACTAGTGGGACCACCAGCACTAGTACTGACTAGTGGGACCACCAGCACTAGTACTGACTAGTGGGACCACCAGCACTAGTACTGACTAGTGGGACCACCAGCACTAGTACTGACTAGTGGGACCAGCACTAGTACTGACTAGTGGGACCACCAGCACTAGTACTGACTAGTGGGACCACCAGCACTAGTACTGACTAGTGGGACCACCAGCACTAGTACTGACTAGTGGGATCACAAGCACTAGTACTGACTAGTGGGATCACAAGCACTAGTACTGACTAGTGGGGACCACCATCACTAGTACTGACTAGTGGGACCACCAGCACTAGTATTGACTAGTGGGTCCACTAGCACTAGTACTGACTAGTGGGTCCACTAGCACTAGTACTGACTAGTGGGACCACCAGCACTAGTACTGACTAGTGGGACCACCAGCACTAGTACTGACTAGTGGGACCACTAGCACTAGTACTGACTAGTTAGACCAGCACTAGTACTGACTAGTGGGACCACCATCACTAGTACTGACTAGTGGGACCACCAACACTAGTACTGACTAGTGGGACCACCAACACTAGTACTGACTAGTGGGACCACCAGCACTAGTACTGACTAGTGGGACCACCAGCACTAGTACTGACTAGTGGGACCACCAGCACTAGTACTGACTAGTGGGACCACCAGCACTAGTACTGCCCAGTGGGACCACCAGCACTAGAACTGACCAGTGGGTCCACCAGCACTAGTACTGACTAGTGGGACCTCCAACACTAGTACTGACTAGTGGGACCACCAACACTAGTACTGACTAGTGGGACCGCCAACACTAGTACTGACTAGTGGGACCACCAGCACTAGTACTGACTAGTGGGACCTCCAACACTAGTACTGACTAGTGGGACCACCAACACTAGTACTGACTAGTGGGACCGCCAACACTAGTACTGACTAGTGGGACCGCCAGCACTAGTACTGACTAGTGGGACCACCAGCACTAGTACTGCCCAGTGGGACCACCAGCACTAGAACTGACCAGTGGGTCCACCAGCACTAGTACTGAGTAGTGGGACCACCAGCACTAGTACTGACTAGTGGGACTACCAGCACTAGTACTGACTAGTGGGATCACCAGCACTAATATTGACTAGTGGGATCACCAGCACTAATACTGACTAGTGGGATCACCAGCACTAGTACTAACTAGTGGGACCACCAGCACTAGTACTGACTAGTGGGACCACCAGCACTAGTACTGACTAGTGGGACCACCAGCACTAGTACTGACTAGTGGAATCACTAGCACTAGTACTGACTAGTGGGACCACCAGAACTAGTACTGACTAGTGGGATCACCAGCACTAGTACTGACTAGTGGGATCACTAGCACTAGTACTGACTAGTGGGACCACCAGAACTAGTACTGACTAGTGGGCCCACCAGAACTAGTACTGACTAGTGGGACCACCAGCACTAGTACTGACTAGTGGGATCTCCAGCACTAGTACTGACTAGTGGGACCACTAGCACTAGTACTGACTAGTGTGTCCAGCACTTGTACTGACTAGTGGGACCAGCACTAGTACTGACTAGTGGGACCTCCAGCACTAGTACTGACTAGTGGGACCACCAGCACTAGTACTGACTAGTGGGACCACCAGCACTAGTACTGACTAGTGGGACCACCAGCACTAGTACTGACTAGTGGGATCACCAGCACTAATACTGACTAGTGGGATCACCAGCACTAATACTGACTAGTGGGATCACCAGCACTAGTACTGACTAGTGGGACCACCAGCACTAGTACTGACTAGTGGGACCACCAGCACTGGTAATGACAATAATGAAACACCGAATTGGATCTGATTTAAGGAAGTACTTCGTGTGTGTTACAAATCTGGTCACCAAGTAAATTAATCGCGGAAAGAAAATGGAAGAGAAGGCAAGCAAGGAAAGAGGACACGAGTGCCGACAGCTGGTATCACAGGTATACCGCAGAGTTCTTCAAGAAATGGCCTAACTGCTTATACTGCAGACGATATAGAGAGTTTAGAGAAAAAGGTTGAATGATGTGGTGTGTACGTTTGCAGGAGAGGGCTGCAGAAGACAGGAAGAGCGCCAGATTTATTTTTGAAAGTTAACGGATAAACCATGATTATGGGTATACAGAAGCTAACTCAGTAGTCAAACATGTTGACTAGCTACAATGTTTGAGATAGTCGGAGTGCATCAGCAGCATGGATGTGTGTGCTGAATGATCATTTCGAGGTTTGTGTAGGCCGGGCACCATGATTCTTACCTAAGTCACGCTCAGATATGAAAGAGAGTTAACTTTAGTCGCGTATATTGGTGAATATCTGAAAGGTTAAAAAAATGATTATTGTGGTAACTTCAGTGGCTAAATGGTTTCAAAACTCTTAAGGTTAAAAGATAGATTCTAATGATATTCAAGACGTATCATGGACCTGTAAAGATAATAAGGAAATTACTATGCCAGGTGAAGCCATGGGTTTATGAAGGTAGAAGATACCACAATACCAACAATACCATTCATCGGGGTTTACGTTGGTCTGATAAAAGTGCTACCTAGCATGCATGAAACTAAATCCTACAAACGTAGCGACAAGTATTCGTGTGGAGGAGGGTGAGCTGGGCTGTGTAGAGATTGTCCAGAACGATTAAGGAGATTGACGAGTACCACCTTAATAAATTCTGTAGTTCAGGGGCATATAGAAAATCTTCATGAACAATGTATTATTCAGTAAAGTAATATCCCATAAGCAATCCCCAGTGTAGCTGACAGGGAAAGGAGTCCACATAACTGAACGCTGACAATAGACAACAGAGTAAGGCTACACTAAAATTGCTTACCTTCTATGGAAGAAGGATGACACTCTTCATGCCACGATTGCAGGATAATACTATCCCACAGAGGCCAGTTGGCCTCTGCAGATCCAGAAAGAGCATTATAACAATAAGAGGAAAGATGTGTTTTGAAAAGGATATATTTTTAACGTTGCTGGTGTACCTGAATAACCTGATGATCTCGGACGCTCCTCTAGAACTGTTAAATTATAATCAACTGTCTAATGCAGCATAATTAGATAAACGAATCATTCAAATACTCTAGATACTGACAGGTTCCTCAAACATTTCGTGACCTGAAGATCTTCCTACAATTTACTAAAATTCACAGTAGATTCACAGTGAGATTTTCTAGCATTATCGTCCCGGTTAAACCTGAGAGGTCAGTATTTGTCAGACGAAAGCAGATAAAAGTGAGAGAAGATGCCTTTAGGACCACCAAGGAGAAGTTACGGTAGTGGCAGCGCCAGCTCCATTGTGGGCAGATTGCACTCATGTTTACCAAGAGATCGATGTCATTTTTCAATGATTTAGGTGCTATCTTCTGACTGGAGGCTGAGGGCAAGTGGCACCCAGTAGTGTAGGTCAGTAGGAAGGTTGAAGGCGTCAGAGAAACATTTGAAGAACTAAAACTGCATAAAAGTGAGCTCTGACGCGATCAAAATCTGATAATAGAATAATTAGAGTTTGTACTCACGATAATTCTTTGATCTGTAATATAAAGCTGTTACGGTCCCCTGCCAAAGTAGCGGTTAAATAGTTAACCTGCCGGCCGGCAGTACCACTGGGTACGTCACTGCGTACCTCACGGTACGCATCTAAGTAGTAACTACCAGAACACCTTACGGTAGACATCTACTGGCAGTAGAGTATTCGTCTGACCGTCTTAATATATATATCTACTGGCGTTAGAGGAAGCGCTCACCGCAGCTCACTGAGTCTGTTGGCCTCAGTTATTTGACGGCCGCATTCAGTGAGCTTGCAGCATGGTGATTTACAAACACTATTTATCAACTGGTCTTGAAGTCGGTAGGAAGTGCTCACCAGACCACCTTACGGTGTACTTCTACCGGCTTGACGCTGCTGAGTTAGCTAGGCTTGACGCTGCTGAGTTAGCTAGGCTTGACGCTGCTGAGTTAGCTAGGCTTGACGCTGCTGAGTTAGCTAGGCTTGACGCTGCTGAGTAAGCTAGGCTTGACGCTGCTGAGTTAGCTAGGCTTGACGCTGCTGAGTTAGCTAGGCTTGACGCTGCTGAGTAAGCTAGGCTTGACGCTGCTGAGTTAGCTAGGCTTGACGCTGCTGAGTAAGCTAGGCTTGACGCTGCTTAGTAAGCTAGGCTTGACGATGCTGAGTTAGCTAGGCTTGACGCTGCTGAGTAAGCTAGGCTTGACGCTGCTAAGCTAGGCTTGATGCTGAGTAAGCTAGGCTTGATGCTGAGTTAGCTAGGCCTGACGCTTCTGAGTTAGCTAGGCTTGACGCTGCTGAGTAAGCTAGGCTTGACGATGCAGAGTTAGCTAGGCCTGACGCTGCTGAGTTAGCTAGGCTTGACGCTGCTGAGTTAGCTAGGCCTGACGCTGCTGAGTTAGCTAGGCCTGACGCTGCTGAGTTAGCTAGGCTTGACGCTGCTGAGTAAGCTAGGCTTGACGATGCAGAGTTAGCTAGGCCTGACGCTGCTGAGTTAGCTAGGCTTGACGCTGCTGAGTAAGCTAGGCTTGACGATGCAGAGTTAGCTAGGCCTGACGCTGCTGAGTTAGCTAGGCTTGACGCTGCTGAGTTAGCTAGGCCTGACGCTGCTGAGTTAGCTAGGCCTGAAGCTGCTGAGTTAGCTAGGCTTGACGCTGCTGAGTAAGCTAGGCTTGACGATGCAGAGTTAGCTAGGCCTGACGCTGCTGAGATAGCTAGGCTTGACGCTGCTGAGTTAGCTAGGCTTGACGCTGCTGAGTTAGCTAGGCTTGATGCTGCTGAGTTAGCTAGGCTTGATGCTGCTGAGTTAGCTATGCTTGACGCTGCTGAGTTAGCTAGGCTTGACGCTGCTGAGTAAGCTAGGCTTGACGCTGCTGAGTAAGCTAGGCTTGACGCTGCTGAGTAAGCTAGGCTTGACGCTGCTAAATTAGCTAGGCTTGACGCTGCTGAGTAAGCTAGGCTTGACGCTGCTGAGTAAGCTAGGCTTGACGCTGCTGAGTAAGCTAGGCTTGACGCTGCTGAGTAAGCTAGGCTTGACGCTGCTGAGTAAGCTAGGCTTGACGCTGCTGAGTAAGCTAGGCTTGACGCTGCTGAGTAAGCTAGGCTTGACGCTGCTGAGTAAGCTAGGCTTGACGCTGCTGAGTAAGCTAGGCTTGACGCTGCTGAGTAAGCTAGGCTTGACGCTGCTGAGTAAGCTAGGCTGGACGCTGCTGAGTTAGCTAGGCTTGACGCTGCTGAGTTAGCTAGGCTTTACGCTGCTGAGTTGGCTAGGCTTGACGCTGCTGAGTTAGCTAGGCTTGACGCTGCCGAGTTAGCTAGGCCTGACGCTGGCGAGTTAGCTAGGCTTGACGCTGCCGAGTTAGCTAGGCTTGACGCTGCCGAGTTAGCTAGGCTTGACGCTGCCGAGTTAGCTAGGCTTGACGCTGCCGAGTTAGCTAGGCTTGACGCTGCCGAGTTAGCTAGGCTTGACGCTGCCGAGTTAGCTAGGCTTGACGCTGCTGAGTTAGCTAGGTTTGATGCTGAGTTAGCTAGGTTTGATGCTGAGTTAGCTAGGTTTGATGCTGAGTTAGCTAGGTTTGATGCTGCTGAGAAAGCTAGGCTTGATGCTGCTGAGAAAGCTAGGCTTGATACTGCTGAGTTACCTAGGTTTGATGCAGCTGAGAAAGGTAGGCTTGATGCTGCTGAGAAAGCTAGGCTTGATGCTGCTGAGAAAGCTAGGCTTGATGCTGCTGAGAAAGCTAGGCTTTATGCTGCTGAGAAAGCTAGGCTTGATGCTGCTGAGAAAGCTAGGCTTGATGCTGCTGAGAAAGCTAGGTTTGATGCTGCTGAGTTAGCTAGGTTTGATGCTGCTGAGAAAGCTAGGTTTGATGCTGCTGAGAAAGCTAGGTTTGATGCTGCTGAGTTAGCTAGGTTTGATGCTGCTGAGTTAGCTAGGTTTGATGCTGCTGAGAAAGCTAGGCTTGATGCTGCTGAGAAAGCTAGGTTTGATGCTGCTGAGTTAGCTAGGTTTGATGCTGCTGAGTTAGCTAGGTTTGATGCTGCTGAGAAAGCTAGGCTTGATGCCGCTGAGAAAGTTAGGTTTGATGCTGCTGAGTTAGCTAGGTTTGATGCTGCTGAGTTAGCTAGGTTTGATGTTGCTGAGAAAGCTAGGTTTGATGCTGCTGAGTTAGCTAGGTTTGATGTTGCTGAGAAAGCTAGGTTTGATGCTGCTGAGAAAGCTGTTTGATGCTGCTGAGTTAGCTAGGTTTGATGCTGCTGAGTTAGCTAGGTTTGATGTTGCTGAGAAAGCTAGGTTTGATGCTGCTGAGTTAGCTAGGTTTGATGTTGCTGAGAAAGCTAGGTTTGATGCTGCTGAGTTAGCTAGGTTTGATGCTGCTGAGTTAGCTAGGTTTGATGTTGCTGAGAAAGCTAGGTTTGATGCTGCTGAGTTAGCTAGGTTTGATGCTGCTGAGTTAGCTAGGTTTGATGTTGCTGAGTTAGCTAGGTTTGATGTTGCTGAGAAAGCTAGGTTTGATGCTGCTGAGTTAGCTAGGTTTGATGTTGCTGAGAAAGCTAGGCTTGATGCTGCTGAGAAAGCTAGGTTTGATGCTGCTGAGTTAGCTAGGTTTGATGCTGCTGAGTTAGCTAGGTTTGATGCTGCTGAGAAAGCTAGGCTTGATGCTGCTGAGAAAGCTAGGTTTGATGCTGCTGAGAAAGCTAGGCTTGATGCTGCTGAGAAAGCTAGGCTTGATGCTGCTGAGAAAGCTAGGTTTGATGCTGCTGAGAAAGCTAGGTTTGATGCTGCTGAGTTAGCTAGGTTTGATGCTGCTGAGAAAGCTAGGCTTGATGCTGCTGAGTTAGCTAGGTTTGATGCTGAGAAAGCTAGGTTTGATGCTGCTGAGTTAGCTAGGTTTGATGCTGCTGGGAAAGCTAGGCTTGATGCTGCTGAGAAAGCTAGGCTTGATGCTGCTGAGTTAGCTAGGTTTGATGTTGCTGAGAAAGCTAGGTTTGATGCTGCTGAGTTAGCTAGGTTTGATGTTGCTGAGAAAGCTAGGCTTGATGCTGCTGAGAAAGCTAGGCTTGATGCTGCTGAGTTAGCTAGGTTTGATGCTGTTGAGAAAGCTAGGCTTGATGCTGCTGAGTTAGCTAGGTTTGATGCTGCTGAGAAAGCTAGGCTTGATGCTGCTGAGAAAGCTAGGCTTGATGCTGCTGAGAAAGCTAGGCTTGATGCTGCTGAGTTAGCTAGGTTTGATGCTGCTGAGAAAGCTAGGTTTGATGCTGCTGAGTTAGCTAGGTTTGATGCTGCTGAGAAAGCTAGGTTTGATGCTGCTGAGAAAGCTAGGTTTGATGCTGTTGAGTTAGCTAGGTTTGATGCTGCTGAGAAACCTAGGCTTGATGCTGCTGAGAAACCTAGGTTTGATGCTGCTGAGTTAGCTAGGTTTGATGCTGCTGAGAAAGCTAGGCTTGATGCTGCTGAGTTAGCTAGGTTTGATGCTGCTGAGAAAGCTAGGCTTGATGCTGCTGAGAAAGCTAGGTTTGATGCTGCTGAGTTTCTTTTAAATTTCTTTGACGTCTTCTTACTTATAATATTTTGCAATATTTTATTAAGAAAATGTTGGAAAAAACAGATTTTCTATTCATTTATCAATTACTTATAATTTGAACTTAACCTGACAATGTGAGAGTTGGGGATGACACACCAGTATTTATTACCCCATCTTTCACCAACCTGAAAATACCATATGATTCTTGTTAAAGTTTTCAACCAGTAAATACTAACAGAATCAGAATTTTTATTCTTAACAAAGACACACAAACGGCAATTAGAAACTTTATTCACTCAATATTTGGCCTGTAGAGCAAGTACTTACAAGTCTGGTCACTTGAGGAGAGTCTAGATAGAGGTGTCTAGGTAGTCTCCAATTGCTGCTTTATATTTTTGTACCAACTGTTACTTTATTTTTGTACCAACTGTTACTTCATTTTTGTACCAACTGTTACTTCATTTTTGTACCAACTGTTACTTCATTTTTGTACCAACTGTTACTTCATTTTTGTACCAACTGTTACTTTATTTTTGTACCAACTGTTACTTCATTTTTGTACCAACTGTTACTTCATTTTTGTACCAACTGTTACTTCATTTTTGTACCAACTGTTACTTCATTTTTGTACCAACTGTTACTTCATTTTTGTACCAACTGTTACTTCATTTTTGTACCAACTGTTACTTTATTTTTGTACCAACTGTTACTTCATTTTTGTACCAACTGTTACTTCATTTTTGTACCAACTGTTACTTCATTTTTGTACCAACTGTTACTTCATTTTTGTACCAACTGTTACTTCATTTTTGTACCAACTGTTACTTCATTTTTTTCCCAAAAACTCGAATGCACAACGGAATCCTTTTGCTTTAATTTTTTTTATTTTTTTTATTTTTAAAGGGCCGTGTCAAACCACTTGTAAAACAAGGAAAAATATTCCTAGAAACACAAATGAAACGGGACTAAGAACACTTATTATAAAGTATAAAATCAGAATTTAATGCAAGCAGCTAAATTAATTAATGTATGTAAGTCCAACCAAAAGTTCAATATTACGGCAGTGAAATCACATGTCCCACACCGAGTCAGTCTCAAAAATATCTAAGACAAATGTAACTAAATATGTAAGATGTATGTGCATTAATTAGGTATCTTATTTCCGAAACGTTTCGCCTATACAATAGAATTCTTCAGTCTAATACAGAGGTGAATATATATTGAAAAAACAAAAACAGAGTAGAGGTCCTGATAATAAGAACATAAAGGAGGAACACTACAATAAGCCAGTTGGCCCATACTAGGCAGGTCCTTCACAAATCCAACCCACTAACCCACACCATCAATCTTGGTGAAGTAATTTCAAGGTGTTCAGTCCATCAGCCTGGATAGTGTTCACCTTCATATTCTTGAACAATGACAGGGTGAACCATGACAAAGGAGCATCATGTACTGCTCGAGATGAAGTGTGAAAAACTGCGATACCGTCATAGGATGCGAAGCCCGCCAGTAGAAGTAAGATTATTGATCCTGAGACACTTAAGAAAGTCTATTGTCCCTTGATACAGATAGATACCTAAGTGATGTATATGTATCTTACTCGTCTACTTGATGTATCATTTACCATTATTATAATAATTTTATGAGAAAGATAAAATCATTTTTGACAAACTAGTATCAAAAGCAAAATTTTTTTTTTCAACTTGTTAACAAACTGTAAAAATTCCAGCTAGAAGGACTACTCTAGAAAATACTATTGATCTAATGAACATTTCACTCTATGAGCTTAAAACACATACTGACTCCACTTATGGATAAGATGTCACTTGGTGTGTCACTCCATCTGACTAAAACAATACATAAAAGAGCATTTTATCTTGGCATTTGACAAACATTGTTCTGTTTATACAATGGAAAATGCCGAAGTTATGATACATTAGCTTTTAAAAGCGAGTTAGGAAAATAGTTATGTGCCTGCTAATTAGCAGGCACTAGGTAATTTATCCATGTTGACAAATACACAGTACATATAATACACTCACAAGAAAGCCTTAATAAACATTTATTTAAGTGTAATAAATAGTACTAGTTGCATGTATAGTATTACTAATGGGTATGATAAAAAATTATAGAAATGCATGGAATCCGTCCTTCCTCAGACTGTCTCCCCAAACATTGATGGTTCGAAAATAGGTCGGAGTGTTTACGTTCTTGCTCATTTATGTACCAGGCTTAGTTTTTTTTTCTCTTTCTCCTTAACATGCAGAACATAAAAATATCCTGGTACATAATATTGGCATAATCGGGTTCAGCCCTATAAAAACTGAACCTTGTGTGTGTGTGTTTGTGTGTGTAACTTTTAGCCCAGCTCTCTCTGGTCTCTTACTATGCCGAGACAAGATATTACGTTAATCAACTCTCACCCGTGAAAAGGAACGAGATGAATATTGCCCCCCTCCCCTCAGTGTGATAACCATTAATAATTTCTAAGTTAGCGTAAACATACTATGCAAAAATTCAGGCCATACACTGTCTGGTATTTTCTCTAACACGACTGAGTGTCATCGTAGAGGGATGTTTCCTCCTACCACTTAACGAGACTACACGGATCATCATGAATTTGTAGTGTGCAATACACGTGAAGCAACGTCCACTGCACAACATGCCTAGACATAGGCTTGCCAATCTGTCCTGCAGAGGTCGAGATGCTGTGAGGGGGAGTCCAGTGAATGGACAAAACATTATAGGCATGGATGTGTGTGAAGGCTTACTCAGCCCTGTAACAACTTCAGACAGTATTACCAAGGCTGGCTCCTCCTCAGGAAAATTAATGAATAGAAAAATAAATAATAATTCACAAAGATAAACACTTTATTATTTATTAAAGCAAACAAAACAAGGAAACATGAAAAGTATATCCTATTTGAAAGAATAATGAAAAATGAAATGAAAGAAATAACATTTGAGCTCAGCGCTAATATATATAGTGATACTGGGGTGTTTGGTGTTGGTGACACTGCGTGTTGTTGAAATAGCAGCCGTTGCTGATGATGTGGGGGGGGGGTGGCAGGTGTTGGTGACAACCCACCGGCTCGTTCTTCACAGTCTATAGCCGTGAATAATTAGTCCAGATGACAGGAAAGCAGGTTCGTTACCACTGCTATGATGAGGGGTTATGTCCTGCGTCTATACATAACAGGTAGATAGATCCAACATGGGACGTCTCAGGACTTTAGTCCGTCTCCATCAATTCTTCTCGTTGGTTGGCAGGCGACCCAATCTGTCATTCCAAGCTGGAAAGAGAGACAGGTTACCCACTGCTTAAGAAATCACTCTCCATGATAAGCACAATACCTAAAAGACGTGGTGATTATTAAAATATTTATGAGATATCAAGGCTGAAGAGACTAAGTTTATTATTGGTCAAAAGTGAAGCTTTCAACCAATAAGTCCACTAAAATATGAGCAGGCGTGTACTTACAGTAGTGCTGGGAGCAGGGAGTCGAGTGATTACTGTTTGACCGGAGCCCAGTACGTCACCTTTCGGGGGGGGGGAGGAAGGGGGGGGATAGCGGGAGCTAGACTTCCTCTACCTTAACAAGTAGCCGGCAATCAAACTATTGTTACCATACACTTGCTCGATACTCCTATCTGTTGAACTTTTCCCTCACACTCCCCCATACCAAGACTTATAGTCAAGGGGTATAAGAAGAATAGGCGAGGAAAAAGTTTTAACATGTGGAAGTCACATAAGGCAACAAATCTTCTTATGACTGTCACGACTAAACCAGTCAGAGAAATAACTGGATGAACCATTGATATACACAATATGGAACTTAAAAGCCTGGAGTGCCAATGTCCACCTTAAGAGGCGACTGTTGGTTCCCTTAAAAGTTTCTAGGTATATTAAAGGTTTGTGATCCATTTCTAAAATGAATTCTTTTCCCAGTAAATAAAATTTAAGCTTGGAGATACCCCACACAAGGGCCGAACATTCCTTTTCTATGATGGAGTATCTTGTTTCTGCTGGAAGGAGTTTCCGGCTTAGGAAGCATACAGGGAAGGGAGTACCATCATGGTATTGTAGTAACACCACACCTAAGCCAGTATTGGAGGCATCAGTTCTTAAACAAAATGTTTTAGAAATATCTGGAATCTTAAGTATAGGGTCTTTCGAGAAGATATTTTTAATCTCATTAAACTTTTCCCGAGCTACGTCGGAAAGTTCAAGAGGTTCCTTCACAGACATTTTAAGGAAGTCAGATAAGATGCATGTAAGATCAGTAAGGTTCGGGATAAACCGTGCATAAAAATTTACAGAACCAAGAAAGCTACACATGAGCTTCTTGGTTTTGGGGAATTTAAATTCTAATAAAGCTTTGATCTTACTGGGGAGAGGCTGCAAAGTATCAGTCCAAGATATCTAATCTTGTTATACCCAAGGAAGCATTTCTTCGGCTTGGCAGTGAGGCCTTGTGAGCATAACCTATTTAAAACTGATGTTAATGTTTGGATATGTTCGCCCCACGTGGATGTCATTACGTAAATGTTATCAAAATAAACTGAAACATTTGACATATTACCCAAGACCTTTCTCATCAGTCTCACGTAGGTAGCACAGGCAGTTGCCAAACCGAAGGGCATAGTTCTATACTGCATCAGTACTTGGTGTGTAGGAAAAGCAGTGTACTTCTTAGAAGAAGGATCCAACATTACTTGATGATGTGCCTGCGCAATATCAATCTCTGAAAAGAAGGAAGCATCATAAAATTTGTGTAAATCGCTATCTATTAAGGGCATAGGCTCAGCATCCCACCGAGTTATAGCATTAAGGCCTCTGAAGTCAATAGCATGTCTATATGAATTATCCTCCTTCTTAACCATGACTACTGGTGAGTAATAAGCAGATACTGAAGGTTCAATGATCTTTAGTTTTAATAATTTGTCTACCTCTCGGTCAAATGCATCAATAAGGTGAACTGGAACTGGGTATAATTTCCATTTGATAGGATTGTCCGTCACTAAGTCAGTCTTATGGACTACCGTGGAGGTAACACCTGGAATATCAGTAAAGACGTCTGAGAAGTTTCTCACACATTGAAGTAGTTCATGTCTCTTATGGTCATCCAAAGATTCATTAATATTTATGTTGGTTGCGCCCGAGTGGTCAAGAGTCACCAAGTCATGTAGTTCTCTGTCAGAGTCTAAGTTAGAGAAGTCAATTATGCACACCTTACATTCTTCAGTTGTCTTATCAAGTTCGTGTGGAAAAACTAAGTCAAAGTTATTAAGGTCAGCCCGGTGGTCTGGTGGCTAAAGCTCCCACTTCACACACGGAGGGCCCGGGTTCGATTCCCGGCGGGTGGAAATTCTGACACGTTTCCTTACACCTGTTGTCCTGTTCACCTAGCAGCAAATAGGTACCTGGGTGTTAGTCGACTGGTGTGGGTCGCATCCTGGGGGACAAGATTAAGGACCCCAATGGAAATAAGTTAGACAGTCCTCGATGACGCACTGACTTTCTTGGGTTATCCTGGGTGGCTAACCCTCCGGGGTTAAAAATCCGAACAAAATCTTATCTTATCTTATCTTAAGGCAGTTAACCGAATTTCTTCGGTAATATTTCTTAAGGATGTTGATATGATAAAGCTTAGGTTTCCCCATGACTTCTATGAGGTAGTCAACTTTCCCACAAATTTTTAATACTTTATATGGACCTTTCCATGTTACTAATAATTTATTTGACTTCATAGGCAAGAACACCAGAACTTCATCCCCTACTTTAAAACTTCTCCTCTGACTTTTGGAATCAAAATAGGTTTTGTACTGGTCAACTGACAAGCTTAAGTTTATCGAAACTGAGTCAGAGGTGTCCTCAAGTTTGGATCTATGGTCAAGGAGAAACTGATAAGACTGAACCTCAGCCTTTACGTCCTCATTAGTCCATATGTCATGAAGGATGGACAATGGACCTCTGGCCTGTCAGCTATTGCTAATATATATGTCTCCCAGATGAAAGTGGTGATAAAGGACCAACGATTGTAAGGTGGCATACCTGAAATCTTTCCTGTAAGAATTAGTGGTTTTTTGATATGCTTTAAGGATTGTCTTCTTCAGTAGGTTATAATTACATATATCCTGCGACAAAGTTGCATAGATATTCAAGGCTGTACCAGAAAATAACATTCCTAACCTGGTAGCCCAGGTGTCAGCAGGCCATTCACAGAGGGTAGCGGTATTTTCAAACCTGATAATGTATGAAGTTATGTCTTCCCCCTCTGTGAAGGGAGGTAAATTATGTGTTGGAATATGTGCACTGACTGCACGTTGTTCCATTACTCCTTCCTCTAATTGTTGTTGTGTAAGAGTTAACTTTTTATTCTCTAATTCAAGGCGAGATTTTTCGAGCTCGCGATCCTTTTCTCTCTCTATTAACTCAAGTTCTCTAACTTTTTCCTCACGTTCTCTAGCTTTTTCCTCAACTTCTCTATCCTTTGCTCTTTCCTCAAGTTCTCTTATTTTAGCCTGTTCCTCACATATTTTAGCCTGTTCCTCACGTATTTTAGCCTGTTCCTCACGTTCTCTAGCTCTTTCTTCATGATCAAGTCTATCACTCTCCTTTTTGTCTTCTCTTTCTCTTTCTGTCTTGGATTTCTCTCTCAATTCTCTCTCTCTCCTTTTTCTCTTCTCTTTCGATTCTCTCTCTCTCCTTTTCTTCTCCACTTGTGAAGGCTTACTCAGCCCTGTAATAACTTCAGACAGTATTACCAAGGCTGGCTCCTCCTCAGGAAAATTAATGAATAGAAAAGGAAATAATAACAGACAAGCATAAACACTTTATTATATAGAAAATATAGAGTATAAAACACTTAAATATGAAATATTAATCCTACATTAAAGAAAATGAAAAATGAAAAATATAAATAACTGAATTCAACGCTAATATATATAGGGGTGTCTGGTGTTGGTGACAGTGTGTTGTTGAAATCGTAGCCGTTGCTGATGATGGGGGGGTCGCAGGTGTTGGTTACGACCCACTGGCTAGTTCTTCACAGTATAGCCTTGAGTATTATATCCCGATGACAGGAAAGCAGGTTCTTTACCGCTGCAATGATGAGTGGTTACGTCCTGCAATTTCATACAGGTGCACATGTAATTAAATCCAAAAAGGGGAAGTCTCAGGACGTTAGTCCATCTCCACCAGTTCTTCTCGTTGATTGACAGGTGACCCTCTCTGTCATCCAAGCTGAAAAGATAGACAGGTTACCCACTGCTTAAATAATCACTCTCCATGATAAGTACAATACCTAAAAGATGTGGTGATTATTACAACAGTCAACATAGAACAAGGCTGAAAAGACTAAGTTTATTATTGGTCAAAAGTGAAGCTTTCAACCCATAAATCCACTAGAATACAAGGCAGGCATGTACTTACAGTAGTGCTGGGAGCTGTGAGTCTAGTGATTACTGTTTGGACCAGAGCCCCACACGTCACCTTTGGGGGGGGGGAAGGAGGAGGGGAAAGGATAGCGGGAGCTAGACTGACCCTACCTTAACAAGCAGCTGGCAGTCAAACTATCACTTTCGGGGTGGGGGAAAAAGGCGGGAATAGCGGGAGCTCGACTTACCCTACCTTAACAAGTAGCCGGCTTATAATTACATATGCTATCCTGTGACAAAGTTGCATAGATATTCAAAACTGTACCAGAAAATAACATTCCTAATCTGGTAGCTCAGGTGTCAGCAGGCCATTCACAGAGTGTGAGGGGAAAAGTTCAATAGACAGGAGTAGCGAGGGAGTATATTGTAACAATAGTTTCATTGCTGGCTACTTGTTAAGGTAGGATAAGTCCAGCTCCCGCTATTCCCCCCCCCCTTCTTTTTCCCCCTCCCCGAAAGTGATAGTTTGATTGCCGGCTGCTTGTTAAGGTAGGGTCAGTCTAGCTTCCGCTATCCCTTCCCCTCCCTCTTCCCCCCCCCCCCCCGAAAGGTGACGTGTGGGGCTCCGGTCAAACAGTAAATCACTCGACTCACAGCTCCAAGCACTACTGTAAGTACACGCCTGATCATATTTTAGTGGACTTATTGGTTGAAAGCTTCACTTTTGACCAATAATTAACTTAGTCCTTTCAGTCTTGATCGGTTAAATGTTTTAATAATCACCACATCTTTTAGGTATTGTACTTATCATGGAGAGTGATTTCTTAAGCAGTGGGTAACCTGTCTCTCTTTACAGCTTGGTATGACAGAATGGGTCACATGCCAACCAACGAGTAGAATAGAAGGGGAAGGACTAACGTCCTGAGAAGTCCCATGTTTAATCTACTTACCTGTTATGTAAGCAAACGCAGGACCTAACCCCTCATCATAGCAGTGGTAACGAACCAGTTTTCCTGTCATCTGAAGTAATTATTCACGGCTATACTCTGTGAAGAACGAGCCGGTGGTGGTCACCAACACCTGCTACCCCCCCCCCCCCAACATCAGCAACGGCTACGATTTCAACAACACGCAGTGTCACCAATACCTGACACCCCATTACCACGGTATACCTATATTAGCGTTGAGTTCATATGAAATTTTTTTCATTTCATTTTTCATTTTTCTTTCAATTAGGATACCCATTCATGTTTTATTGTTTTACATTTTCCGTTTCTAAATAATAAAGTGTTTATCATTGTCTGTTATTATTTCTTTTTCTATTCATTAATTTTCCTGAGGAGGAGCCAGCCTTGGTAATACTGACTGAAGTTGTTACAGGGCTGAGTAAGCCTTCACAAGTGGCGACCTTGCCAGGATCAACTCGACTGAATCAAGATTCAATTCCATCTCGAATCTACGATTGGAACTTCAACGCCGCATACCACAGACGGTTACCACCAGCCATGAGTAATCATTCTCTATGGTAGGACTATGGTACAGGTATTTAAAAGATTTGGTGATTGTTATAGTCTCAAATTTATTGTAAGTCAAGTCAGGCAGGATGTAATAGTTAATTCTGCCACCTTTCTTTCGCGCTTGAAACACTTTGGAGGATTAGACTCTAGGGACCCGAGATTTTCCATTGACAATTTGTTTCATTGAGCTCTTTATTATATCAAGGGAACTGTCGTAGGACACTCTTGATTTGTTGGTGAGAAGATTGGATGGTCAAGTGACCCCATTCTACTTACTGTTTGCTCAGAGCCGGCATAGAACCCTTCGTTTTAATTAATACATATTGTGTAATTGAAGTAGGGATCGAGCCCTCTGGTTTATTTACAGTTTGAGCAGAGCAGGAATTGAACCCTCCGTTTTCTTTAATACCCGTTTCATTTCCACTGATAGTTTAAGTTATTCTTGCAAGTATGGAGGAATACCAGTTTTGGATGAACGCTCGAAGTTAGGAAAAACCGGGAAAAATTTAGAATCTTTCATTAGTGCTAAGATCCAGGAAAGACTTGAAAGAGAGAGAATTGAGAGAGAAGAGAGACATAAAGGTAAAGAGAAGAAGAAAAGAAGAGAGTATCGAAAGAGAAGAGAAAATGGAGAGAGAGAGAATTGAGAGAGAAATCCAAGAAAGACATAAAGAGAAAGAGAAGACAAAAAGGAGCATGATAGACTTGATCGTGAAGAGCTAGAGTACGTGAGGAACAAGTTAAATTAAGAGAACTTGAGGAAAGAGCCAAGGATAGAGAGGTTGAGGAAAAAAGCTAGAGAACGTGAGGAAAAAGCTAGAGAACTTGAGTTAATAGAGAGAGAAAAGGATCGCGAGCTCGAAAAATCTCGCCTAGAATTAGAGAATAAAAAGTTAACTTTTGCACAACAACAATTAGAGGAAGGAGTAATGGAACAACGTGCAGTCAGTGCACATATTCCAACAGCTAATTTACCTCCCTTCACAGAGGGGGACGACATAACTTCATACATTATCAGGTTCGAAAATACTGCTACCCTCTGTGAATGGCCTGCTGACACCTGGGCTACCAGGTTAGGAATGTTATTTTCTGGTACAGTCTTGAATATCTATGCAACTTTGTCGCAGGATATCATATGTAATTATAACCTACTGAAGAAGGTAATACTTAAAGCATATCAAAAAACCACTAATTCTTACAGGAAAGATTTCAGGTATGCCACCTTACAGCCGGGTCAGAACTTTCAGCAGTTACAGGTAACACTCTTTCGTTTGTTCGACTTTTGGATAGAGAGTTCAGGAATTGATCACAGTTGTGAATCTCCTAGAGACTTCATGGTTGCTGACCAGTTCCTGACAGCTCTTCCCCACCAGATAAGAACATTCATTAGAGAACGTAACCTGATTAAAGCTGAGGAAGCTGCTGAGGCCGCTGACTTGTATGCTGAGGCTCACAATTCCTATAAAGACCTAAAGGGATCGAACCCTAAGGGCAAGGGTTCATCAGACCTTAAGAAATCAAAGCCTCTAGTGGAAAGTAAAGTGACTTCTTTTATTCCTGTTTGTCATTTGTGTGGTGTTAAGGGACATAAACTTCCAGATTGTCCTTCTAAGAAGGTCCAAAAAGTTGGAAAATGTTTTAAAGACTGTAATGACCAAGCACCCTTCATGTTCAGGAACAGTTAATGGACTTAAAGTATCTACCATTTTACGAGACACTGGATGCACATGTATAGTCATTTCTGATAAGCTGTTCCCTAATCTTAAAGAAACTCATTCCTCTGCTATACTTTCAGACTACTTCGGCCGTACAGACACTTTCCTACCATCCTTTGTTACATTAGGTCTAAATGGTTCACAGGTTGGTCTGAAGCCGTACTAGCTCCAATCACTTCTTGCTCCGTACTAATAGGTAATGTAAAAGGTGCCATTCTTCCTTCTGAGGTTGACCTTTCATCACCAAAGATGGACATAAGTGTTTCAGATCCACTTCCTGTAGAGTCAGAGAAGCCCCTCGAAAGTTCAGATGAGACAATATCTCGTGAGATTCATGTGGGATTAAAAACCAGTGATGCTACTTTCGAAAGCGAGGTAGTAGGTTCACCGATTCACTTGTTAGATGAAAGTGAAGATATCACCTCCGATACCATAAATGTCTTCACTAGGGCTCAGACCAAAGCCCAGGCTTCTCCTACTGTCCATCCTTTGATTTTCCCTGACTTTAAGCCTTTAGATATATCGAAGGACTCCTTTGTCAATTTACAACGTAATTGCTCTTCTCTTCAGAATTGCCATAATGCCGCTAAACAAAATCAAGTTATCCAAAGGAAAAACTTTTCATATAAATTTGAATATATAAAAGGTATCTTGTACAAGTCAGTATTCAAATTAAATTCAGATGAGATAGACTATTCCATCTTAGTTGTTCCAAGTCAATGCAGAGAGACTGTTCTTAAAATGGCTCATGACCTGCCAGTGACCGGACATTTCTCGCATCGTAAAACGTTAAATAAAATTAGGTAAACCTATTTTTGGCCCAAAATGCCCTCAGATGTCACTACCTATTGTAGATCGTGTAAAGTTTGCCAACTGTCATCCTCCCGAGGTTCCAGGTGAGTACCTATGGTCAAAATGCCTATCTTTACGGTACCCTTTGAAAGAGTAGCTATTGACATCGTTGGTCCTTTATCTCCACTTTCATCTGGGGGACATAGATATATATTAACATTAGTTGATTATGCTTCGAGTTTCCCTGAAGCCGTACCCTTAAAGACCATAACTACTACCGAGGTGGCTGAAGCCTTTTTGTTCATCTTCTCCAGGGTGGGCATCCCTAGAGAAATTTTGTCTGACCGTGGGACACAATTCACATCTGACTTAATGCAAAATCTCTTCCAACTTCTGGGAGTGAAGCCTCTCTTTACCACACCGTATCATCCCAGCTGTAATGGGAGGATTGAGCGCCAGCATTCGATTCTCAAGTTCATTTTAAGGAAACTTTGCTCCCTTGAACCTAAGGAGTGGCATCGTTACGTACCCTGTGCTTTGTTTGCCATGAGGGAAGTTCCCAGTGACTCTTTGGGGTTTTCACCTTTTGAATTTCTCTATGGTAGACAGGCCAGAGGTCCATTGTCCATCCTTCATGACTTATGGACTAATGAGGAGGTAAATGCTGAGGTTCAGTCTTCTTCCCAGTTTCTCCTTGACCTTAGATTCAAACTTGAGGAGACCTCTGACATAGTTTCGAAAAACCTAAGCTTGTCATTGGACCAGTACAAAACCTATTTTGATTCCAAAAGTCAGAGGAGAAGTTTTAAAGTAGGAGATGAAGTTCTGGTACTTTTGCCGATCAAGTCAAATAAATTATTAGTAGCATGGAAAGGTCCATATAAAGTATTAAAAATTTGTGGGAAAGTTGACTACCTCATAAAAGTCAAAGGGAAACCTAAGCTTTATCATATCAACATCCTTTAGAAATATTACCGAATTCGGTTAACTGCCTTAATAACTTTGACATAGACTATGGTGAAGAATTGCATGACTTGGTGACTCTTGACCACTCGGGCGCAACCAACATTAATGTTAATGAATCTTTGGATGACCATAAGAGACATGAACTACTTCAATGTGTGAGTAACTTTTCAGACGTCTTTACTGATATTCCAGGTGTTACCTCCACGGTAGTCCATAAGATTGACTTATTGACGGACAATCCTATCAAACGGAAATTATACCCAGTTCCAGTTCACCTTAGGGATGCATTTGACCGAGAGGTAGACAAATTATTAAAACTAAAGATCATTGAACCTTCAGTATATGCATATTGCTCACCAGTAGTCATGGTTAAGGAGGAGGATAATTCATATAGACTTGCTATTGACTTCAGAGGCCTTAATGCTATAACTCGGTGGGATGCTGAGCCTATGCCCTTAATAGATAGCGATTTACACAAATTTTATGACGCTTCCTTCTTTTCAGAGATTGATATTGCGCAGGCACATCATCAAGTAATGTTAGATGCTTCTTCTAAGCAGTACACCGCTTTTCCTACACACCAAGTACTGATGCAGTATAGAACTATGCCCTTCGGTTTGGTAACTGCCTGTGCTACCTACGTGAGACTGATGAGAAAGGTCTTGGGTAATATGTCAAATGTTTCAGTTTATTTTGATAACATTTACGTAATGACATCCACGTGGGGCGAACATATCCAAACATTAACATCAGTTTTGCGTAGGTTTTGCTCACATGGCCTCACTGCAAAGCCGAAGAAATGCTTCCTTGGGTATAACAAGAGTAGATATCTTGGATTGATACTTTCTAATAACTCTCTGCAGCCTCTCCCAAGTAAGATCAAAGCTTTATTAGAATTTAAATTCCCCAAAACCAAGAAGCTCATGCGTAGCTTTCTTGGTTCTGTAAATTTTTATGCACGGTTTATCCAGAACCTTACTGATCTTACAGGCATCTTATCCGACTTCCTTAAGAAGTCTGTGAAGGAACCTTTTGAACTTTCCGACGTAGCTCCGGAAAAGTTTAATGAGATTAAAAGTATCTTTTCGAAAGATCCTATACTTAAGATTCCAGATATTAATAAAACATATTGTTTAAGAACTGATGCCTCCAATACTGGCTTAGGTGCGGTGCTACTACAATACCAGGATGGTACTCCCTTCCCTGTATGCTTCCTAAGCTGGAATCTCCTTCCCGCAGAAACGAGATACTCCACCATAGAAAAGGAATGTTTGGCCCTTGTGTAGGGTATCTCCAAACTTAAATTTTATTTACTGGGAAAAGAACTCATTTTAGAAACGGACCACAAACCTTTGATATACCTAGAAACTTTTAAGGGAACCAACAGTCGCCTCTTGAGGTGGACATTGGCACTCCAGGCTTTTAAGTTCCATATTGTGTATATCAATGTTTCATCCAATTATTTCTCTGACTGATTAAGTCGTGACAGTCAGTAGAAGATTTGTTGCCTTACGTGACTTCCGCATGTTAGAACTTTTTCCTCGCCTATTCTTCTTATACTCCTTGACTATAAGTCTTGGTATTGGGGAGTGTGAGGGAAAAGCTCAATAGATAGGAGTAGCGAGGGAGTATATAGTAACAATAGTTTCATTGCTGGCTACTTGTTAAGGTAGGGTAAGTCCCGCTCCCGCTATTCCCTTCCCCCGCTATTTCCCCCCCTTTTTCCCCCTCCTCGAAAGTGATAGTTTGACTGCCAGCTGCTTGTTAAGGTAGGGTCAGTCTAGCTCCCGCTGTCCCTTTCCCTCCCTCTTCCCCCCCCCCGAAAGGTGACGTGTGGGGCTCCGGTCAAACAGTAAATCACTCGACTCACAGCTCCCAGCACTACTGTAAGTACACGCCTGATCATATTTTAGTGGACTTATTGGTTGAAAGCTTCACTTTTGACCAATAATTAACTTAGTCCTTTCAGTCTTGATCGGTTAAATGTTTTAATAATCACCACATCTTTTAGGTATTGTACTTATCATGGAGAGTGATTTCTTAAGCAGTGGGTAACCTGTCTCTCTTTACAGCTTGGTATGACAGAATGGGTCACCTGCCAACCAACGAGTAGAATAGAAGGAGATGGACTAACGTCCTGAGACGTCCCATGTTTAATCTACTTACCTGTTATGTAAGCCAATGCAGGACCTAACCCCTCATCATACCAGTGGTAACGAACCTGTTTTCCTGTCATCTGAAGTAATTATTCACGGCTATACTCTGTGAAGAACGAGCCGGTGGTGGTCACCAACACCTGCTACCCCCCCCAACATCAGCAGCGGCTACGATTTCAACAACACGCAGTGTCACCAACACCTGACACCCCATTACCATGATATACCTATATTAGCGTTGAGTTCAAATGTAATTTTTTTCATTTCATTTTTCTTTCAATTACGATACCCATTCATTTTTTATTGTTTTACATTTTCTATTTTTAAATAATAAAGTGTTTATCATTGTCTGTTATTATTTCTTTTTCCATTCATTAATTTTCCTGACGAGGAGCCAGCATTGGTAATACTGACTGAAGTTGTTACAGGGCTGAGTAAGCCTTCACACAGAGGGTAGCCGTATTTTCAAACCTGATAATGTATGAAGTAATGTCTTCCCCCTCTGTGAAGGGAGGTAAATTAGGTGTTGGAATATGTGCACTAGCTGCATGATGCTCAATTTCTCCTTCCTCTAATTGTTGTTGTGTAAAAGTTAACTTTTTATTCTCTAATTCAAGGCGAGCTTTTTCAAGCTCGCGATCCTTTTCTCTCTCTTAACTCATGTTCTCTAGCTTTTTCCTCACATTCTCTAGCTCTTTCCTCACGTTCTCTAGCTCTTTCCTCACATTCTCTATCCTTTGCTCTTTCCTCAAGTTCTCTTAATTTTACTTGTTCTTCACATATTTTATCTCTCTCCTCACGATCAAGTCTATCGCGCTCTTTTTTGCCTTCGCGCTCTCTTTCTGTCATTCTTGGTTTTCTCTGTCAATTCTCTCTCTCTCCTTTTTCTCTTGCCTTTCAAGGTTTTCTTTCTCCTTTTCCTCTTCTCTTTCCCTTTCTAACTGTCTCTCTTCTCTCTCAATTCTTTCTCTTTCGAGTCTTTCCTGGATCTTAGCACTAATGAAAGATTCTAAATTTTTCCCTGTTTTTCCTAACTTACTTCCAGCGTTCATCCAAAACTGGTATTCCTCCATACTTGCAAGAATAACTTAAACTACCAGGGAAAAACGAAACGGGTATTAAAGAAAACAGAGGGTTCAATTCCTGCTCTGCTCAAACTGTAAATAAACCAGAGGGCTCGTTCCCTGCTTCAATTAAACAATATGTATTAATGAAAACAAAGGGTTCTATGCCAGCTCCGAGCAAACAGTAAGTAGAATGGGGTCCCTTGACCATCCAGTCTTCTCACCAACAAATCAAGAGTGTCCTACGACACTTCCCTTTATGTAATAGAGCTCAATGAAACAAATCGTCACTGGAAAATCTCGGGTCCCTAGAGTCTAATCCTCCAAAGTGTTTCAAGCTCACATAAAAATAGATGGCAGAATTAACTAGTGTTCCTGCCTTGACTTACAATAAATTGAGACTATAACAATCACCAAAAATCTTTTAAATACCTGTACTGTAGTCCTATCATAGAGAATGATTACTCATGGCTGGTGGTAACCATCCGTGGTATGCGGCGTTGAAGTTCCAATGGTAGATTCAAGACGGAATTGAATCGTGATTCAGTCGAGTCGAATCCTTGCAATGTCGCACTTGTGAAAGCTTACTCAGCCCTGTAAAAACTTCAGACAGTATTATCAAGGCTGGCTCCTCCTCAGGAAAATTAATGAATAGAAAAAGAAATAATTCACAAAGATAAACACTTTATTATTTAATAGAGCAAACAAAACTAGGAAACATGAAAGGTATATCCTATTTGAAAGAATAATGAAAAATGAAATGAAAAAAATAACATTTGAACTCAGCACTAATATATATATATAGTGATACTGGGGTGTTTGGTGTTGGTGACACTGCGTGTTGTTGAAATCGTAGCCGTTGCTGATGTGGGGGGGGTGGCAGGTGTTGGTGACAACCCACCGGCTCGTTCTTCACAGTCTATAGCCGTGAATAATTAGTCCAGATGACAGGAAAGCAGGTTCGTTACCACTGCTATGATGAGGGGTTATGTCCTGCGTCTATACATAACAGGTAGATAGATCCAACATGGGACGTCTCAGGACTTTAGTTCGTCTCCATCAATTCTTCTCGTTGGTTGGCAGGTGACCCAACTGTCATTCCAAGCTGTAAAGAGAGACAGGTTACCCACTGCTTAAGAAATCACTCTCCATGATAAGCACAATACCTAAAAGACGTGGTGATTATTAAAATATTTATGAGATATCAAGGCTGAAGGGACTAAGTTTATTATTGGTCAAAAGTGAAGCTTTCAACCAATAAGTGCACTTAAATATGAGCAGGTGTGTACTGACAGTAGTGCTGGGAGCTGTGAGTCGAGTGATTACTGTTTGACCGGAGCCCCACACGTCACCTTTCGGGGGGTCTGGGGAAGGAAGGGGGGAGATAGCAGGAGCTAGACTTACCCTACCTTAACATGTAGCCGGCAATCAAACTATTGTTACCATATACTTGCTCGATACTCCTATCTGTTGAACTTTTCCCTCAAAATGTGATTGGTTGTTGGTCCCAGTTACTGGTCTGATCGATCAGACCAGTAACCAGGAGGCCTGGTCTGAGACTTGGCCAAGGGGGCGGTCGCCTCTGGAAGCAACTACAGGTAACCTTCAGGTAAATGTTATGGGGAACGGAAAAACCCACAAAATAAATAAGAACTGAAGAGTTTAACGAAATAAATTAGGGACAAAGAGCATTAAGTATGAATAATCTATCAAATGACGCAAGAGAAGACAAAATAAAATTATGGATGTAACATTTAGCAATGTTGGGAAGATAAATGTAATAATACATGGATGGCGGATATGTAGACAGGTGGCTGGCTGGCGCACCCACTCAATGTGTGTTACATGACCACAGCTGCAACCTGCTCACCTCCATATTGCTACCACCGTAAACAATACACTCAGACAGCTTTCACAAGATACTGTGGCAGCTTGCATAATATATGTTGCCTGTCCACTCACACTACCACTAACTTCCTTGCATAAGCTGGTTCTCTCACACCACCACTACCACCACCACAACCACTACTACCACCACAACCACTACCATCACCACCACCACAACCACCACCATCACCAACACCACAACCACCACCATCACTACCACCATTACCACTTCACCACTACCGCCATCACAACCATCACTAACACCCCTACCACCACCACCACAACCATCACTACCATCACTACCACCACCACCACCACCACCACCACCACAACCATCACTACCACCACCACCACCACAACCATCACTACCACCATCACCACCACAACCATCACTACCACCACCACCACCACCACAACCATCACTACCACCACCACCACCACTACCACCACCACCACTACCACCACCACTACCACCACCATCACTACCACCACCACCATCACTACCACCACCACCACCATCACTACCACCACCACCACCATCACTACCACCACCACCATCACTACCACCACCACCATCACTACCACCACCACCACCACCATCACTACCACCACCACCATCACTACCACCACCACCACCACTACCACCACCATCACTACCACCACCACCACCATCACTACCACCACCACCATCACTACCACCACCACCATCACTACCACCACCACCATCACTACCACCACCACCACCATCACTACCACCACCACCATCTCTACCTCCATCACTACCACCACCACCATCACCATCACTACCACCACCATCACTACCACCACCAACACTACCACCACCACTACCACAACCACCACCACCACCACCATCACTACCATCACTACTACCATCACAACCACCATCACTACCACAACCACCATCACTACCACCACCACCATCACCACCACTACCACCACCACCAACAACAACAACCACAACAGCAACAACACCACCACCACCAACAGCAACAATAACAACACCACCACCACCAACAACAACAACACCACCACCACCACCACCAACAGCAACAATAGCACCACCACCACCACCACCAACAACAGCAACAACACCACCACCACCAACAACAGCAACAATAACAACACCACCACCACCACCAACAACAACAACCACAACAGCAACAACACCACCACCACAACAGCAACAACACCACCACCACAACAGCAACAACACCACCACCACAACAGCAACAACAACACCACCACCACCACAACAGCAACAACCACAACAGCAACAACACCACCACCACAACAGCAACAACACCACCACCACAACAGCAACAACACCACCACCACAACAACAACAACAACACCACCACCACAACAACAACAACACCACCACAACAGCAACAACAACAACACCACCACCACAACAGCAACAACAACAACACCACCACCACAACAACAACAACACCACCACCACAACAGCAACAACAACAACACCACCACCACAACACCACCACCACAACAGCAACAACAACAACACCACCACCACAACAGCAACAACAACAACACCACCACCACAACAGCAACAACAACAACACCACCACCACAACAACAACAACACCACCACCACCACCACAACAACAACAACACCACCACAACAACAACAACAACAAAACCACCACCACAACAACAACAACACCACCACCACAACAGCAACAACAACAACACCACCACAACAGCAACAACAACACCACCACAACAACAACAACACCACCACCACAACAGCAACAACAACAACACCACCACCACAACAGCAACAACAACACCACCACCACCACAACAACAACAACACCACCACCACCACAACAACAACAACAACACCACCACCACAACAACAACAACAACAACAACACCACCACCACCACAACAACAACAACACCACCACCACAACAACAACAACAACACCACCACAACAACAACAACACCACCACAACAACAACAACACCACCACCACCACAACAACAACAACACCACCACCACCACCACAACAACACCACCACCACCACAACAACAACAACAACACCACCACAACAACAACAACAACACCACCACCACAACAACAACAACACCACCACCACAACAACAACAACACCACCACCACAACAACAACAACACCACAACAACAACAACACCACCACCACCACAACAACAACAACACCACCACCACCACAACAACAACAACAACACCACCACCACCACCACAACAGCAACAACAACACCACCACCACCACAACAGCAACAACACCACCACCACCACAACAGCAACAACACCACCACCACCACAACAGCAACAACACCACCACCACCACAACAGCAACAACACCACCACCACCACAACAGCAACAACACCACCACCACCACAACAGCAACAACACCACCACCACAACAACAACACCACCACCACCACAACAGCAACAACACCACCACAACAACAACAACACCACCACCACAACAGCAACAACAACAACACCACCACCACAACAACAACACCACCACCACAACAGCAACAACAACAACACCACCACAACAGCAACAACAACAACACCACCACCACAACAACAACAACAACACCACCACCACCACAACAACAACAACAACACCACCACCACAACAGCAACAACAACAACACCACCACCACAACAACAACAACACCACCACCACAACAGCAACAACACCACCACCACCACAACAGCAACAACAACACCACCACCACAACAGCAACAACACCACCACCACAACAGCAACAACAACACCACCACCACCACCACAACAACAACAACACCACCACCACCACAACAACAACAACAACACCACCACCACAACAGCAACAACAACAACACCACCACCACAACAACAACAACACCACCACCACAACAGCAACAACACCACCACCACCACAACAGCAACAACAACACCACCACCACAACAGCAACAACAACAACACCACCACCACAACAGCAACAACACCACCACCACAACAGCAACAATAACAACACCACCACCACCACAACAGCAACAACACCACCACCACCACAACAGCAACAACACCACCACCACAACAGCAACAACACCACCACCACCACAACAGCAACAACACCACCACCACAACAGCAACAACACCACCACCACCACAACAGCAACAACACCACCACCACCACTACCACCACCACCATCACCACCACCAACAACAACAACCACAACAGCAACAAACAATAACAACACCACCACCACCACGATGGCCAATACCACGACCACCACTAAACAGGATAGTAGGCAATCATACTCTTCATCTCGTCTGATAATATACAAACCACATCATGTTCATCTGAATTAGATTGTCATTAGCAATATAACGACACACATTCCCCGTGAATGCTTCACGAAGGCAAGCTCACTCTTTTCAGGTTCACGTAATTACATTTTAACGACACTAACCATAATGTAATCCCAAACGACCTTATCACAAACATGAGAATATTGAGAACATTAAGAAAACATGACTATTCGATATGTTCTGTGAACCATTTATCTTCGAAGTACTACTGTAGAGTATGCAGGTTCGAATCCTGCTGTGGACTCAGAGAATTTGTGGTGCAGTGGAGAGAGTGATATGTACTGTGTAGTCTTCTCACAGGCCTGGGCATGGGAACGCAGGATCAAGTCTTGAGTTCAGAATCACTTGTTTTTATGCCGAATAGGTAAAATGGGTTAATTAGCAAGAGCTCATTTAAAAATAAATCCTTTCCAAAATTTTCTCTTATACATTTAAAAGATATGTATTCTTTTCATTTATGTTAATGTTAATATTAATAATTTTGTACCAAAAGAACCTTAGAAAATTTACCTAACCTTATCATAAGCGCAATATAATTTACCCAGGTCCAACTAAATATATTTTCGATAAGCTTATAATAATTTAATAAACAATGAAACATATTTTTTTTCGTTAGGTTCAGAATGGTTTTTCCAAAATTATTGCATACACAAAGTTTCGCTTGCCTTATTCGGCAAGAAGAGCGTTGCCATTTAAGCCAAAATCGCAAGTTTTTTCCCATTTGACAGGCATTAATTCATACTGGCTTAGCGCTTTCCGTTGAACATGAATGTTAACAGAAAATCATTGTAATGAGTCTTGTCTTGAATTTGTTTACTTTACCCGCAACAATAATACATTAGTTCCCCTTTAACACAACACATTACTGTATAACGTAACTAGGAAGCAATGATTATAGCTGTTAGTGAAGAAAGTTTCACTAGGAAGTGTTGAAGGAGATTCTACTTCTTCAGGAGGAAAATAGGAGGCTGAAGCTTCGCATAGACGAGTTTGGGAGTGAGTGTGAGAAGGATTTAGCTGGTAAGGAGGAAATGGTCACCAGCAGTGATAGTGCCGTGGTATTTTTGTGTGTCTTATTTTTGTGAATGTTTAAAAAATGAGTGTTTTCTGTGATCATGGAAGTTTTGAGATGCATGATCTTAGATTTTTGGTGATCTTGGTGATGAGTGTTGATAGATGATGGTAAACATGGAATTGGTGATCGTGATTTTTGTGTGAATGTTTATAAAAATGAGTGTTTTCTGTGATCTTAGTGGTGGAGTTATAGGATCTGGTAATCGTCTTGGTTATAGTGTTCTTATATATTGTGAGTACAACAGGTTGAAACAAAAGTGGGTTGGGTGTGATGTCACTGACCACCAAGTGAACACAGATGGGAGTGTGATGTCACTGGAGGTGACCTCGCCGGTCCTGTGTTGGTGGCAGTGAGGTGAGTGCGCTTAGATATTGGCAAATATGATTTTTTGTGTGATGTTTATAAAAAATGAATGTTTTCTGTGATATTAGTGGTTTTTGAGGTAAGTGAACATGGGTGTTTGTTGTTGGTGGCTGTCTTAGATTTTTGTGTGTACAAGATATGTTTTCAGTTGATGGTGATCATGTACTAAGTGTTTGTGTATTAGGTTTGTGTTCATGTTTTTTTTGCGCTCATGGGGTGGGGTATGGGGAGGGAGTTCTTGGCTATAGTGATTTGAGGGGATTTCTATAAAATGGGTGTTAGCTGGTGATGCTGAACTTAGTTTCTGGTGATTTTAACGGCGTTTTGGTAGTATTCGGTGGTGACTTGGTAGTAATCAGTGGTGTTTTGGGAGTATTCGGAGGTGTTTGATGGTGTTTTTGAAGATGTTCAAATGATGTGCAGAGTATTTTTTTGAAGATGTTCAGTGGTGTTTTGGTGGTGTTCAGAGTTGGTTCAAAGTTAGTCTGTGTGTTAGTTATGGTAATGTCTCATGTCATAAGTGTATGAGTTAGTTTTTTGTGTGCTAATGTTGTAAAGTCTGGAGAATGAGGGAGAAGTTTGGTGGATGAGATGTAATTTCGGTTAATGAAATGTGTAAGTGTGAATGAGAATGTAAATTGGTGGGTGAGTTAGAGAAGACAAAATGTTATGTTATCTTAGTAAAAGTATAGATAGTTTTAGTGATCTTCGTTATGATGTTTCAAGAGAATGTGTACAAAAATGTGTGATCTTAGTGGTGGGGTTATAGAATTTGGTAAACGTCTTGATTGTGGTGATCTTAGATATTGGAGATATAACAGGTTGAAACAAGGTGTTTGGGTGTGACGTCGCTGATCGCCAAGTAAACACAGGTTGGAGTGTGACGTCATGGGAGGTATCCCTATCTGTGCTGGCATGTGTTGGTGGTAGTGAGGTGAGTGTATTAGATATTGTATGGAGTTGGTGATTGTGATTTTTTTGTGTGAATGTTTATAAAAATGAGTGTTTTTTTGCGATCTTAGTGGTTTTGAGGTGAGTGATCATGGATGTTAGTTGATGGATGTCTTAGTTTTTTTTTGTGTGTACATGTTATGTTTTCAGTTGGTGGTGATCCTGTTGTGTTTCTATGTTGTTTGGAAATGTTCAAAGGTGTTTTTTGTGAGTTTTCATATGATTTATGAGTTTTTTTGAGCTCATGTTATATAATAGTCTGAAGTGAGTGGGATCGTCTTGGTTATAGTGATTTGAGAGGATTTCTATAAAATGGGTGTAAGTTGGTGGTGTTGATCTTAGTTTCTGGTGGTTTTTAGTGTTGTTTGGGCAGTATTCAGTGCTGTTTTGGTAGTATTCAGTGGTTTTTGGGAGTATTCAAAGGTGTTTGATGATGTTTTTGGATGTGTTTAAATGATGTTTTCGGAGTAATCAAAGGTAATTGATGGTGCATTTGGTGTTGTATTAAGTAAGTGTGGTGTGTGTGGGTGTGTTTGTGTTAGTTTTGGTAAAATGTCTCATGTCATAAGTGTATGAGTTAGTTTTTGTGATAATGTAAAGTCTGGAGACTGAGGGAGTAGTATGGCGGATGAGATGTAATTTCAGTTAATGAAATGTGTAAGTGTAGATAAATTAGAGATGTCAAATCTTATTTGGGAGTATTCAAAATGATATTTTGGAAGTGTTTCAGTGTTTGGAAATGTTCAAAGGTGTTTTTGTGAGTATTCAAATGATTTATGAGAGTGTTCGAAGTAATCTGTGGGTTGTTCTGTAGTGAGATGATAAAGGTTGTCGATGAGAAAATATTTCTTAAGAGATATTGAGAAAAGGCGTTCTCAAATGATGTATGAGAGTATTTTGAAGGTGTTCAAAGTAAAGTGTGGTGTCTGTGTGTGTTAGGTGGTCATAGAATTTTGTGAATATCTTGGTTACAGTGATTTTAGTGGATTTGAGATGGGTGATGAGATGCATTTGTGGATGTGAAATGTGATTTTTGTGTGTGTTCTGAAGAGGTGTGTTGGGAGATGGGTGAGTGGATGTGAAGAAATGTGGGTGAGATGGAGAGGGGTATGGGGAGGGTTGTATTAAAAATTTAATGAAATATGGGGATTTTACTGAAAAAGTAATGTGTGAATATTTTAAAAGAAATTATAGAAGTGAAAAGTTATGATACATTGGCAAAGATTGGAGGGTGTAGAAACATGCCGCAGTGGATGGGTAGTGAGATGATTAGTTGTTGTGAGTATAATATCAATTTATGTAGATACAAGGAGATGGGTATGGAGAGGATTTTATTGGAATATTAGTAATGTAGTGAGGAATGTGCATTACATTTAAGATTTAGTAAAACGAAGGGGAAAAGTTGGTATCGAAAGAGGAAAAATTGTGAATAAAATGGTAAGTGATGAGGGATATGGGTATTTGTTGTCGAACTAGAGATACCAAAAAAAATGTTATAAGTGGGTTGTTGTTGTGGGTGTTGTGGGTTGTGGGTGTTGGTGTCGAACTAGAGATGCAGAAAAGTGGTTATAAGTTGTGGGTTGTTGTGGGGGTTGTGGGTGATGTGGGATGTGGGTGTTGTGGGATGTGGGTGTTGTGGGTTGTGGGCGTTGTTGTCGAACTAGAGATGCCGAAAAAGAGGTGATTCTGTTGTAAGTGCTTTTGTGTTTGGTTTGTGTTCATGATTTTTGCGCTCATGTTATATCTTAGTTGGAGGTGAGTGTACTCATAGAAATTGGTAATCGTCTTGGTTATAGTAATTTGAGAGGATTTGTGTGAAAATGGGTGTTAGTCTGTGATGCTGATCTTCGTTTATGGTGATTTTGGTGGTGGTATGACTGTATTCGGTGGTGTTTTAATAGTATTCAGTGGTGTATTTGGGAGTACTCAAATGGTGTTTGAGACTATTCAAAGGTGTTTTTGAAGGTGTTCAAATGATGTGCAAGAGTATTGTGGAGAAATTTTCTCCAGGAGGGGGGTATCAGCCCCTTCAGCCCCTTTCAGCCCCTTTCAGCCCTGAGGGGCCCTGCCCTGAGGGGCCCAGCCCTCTCAGAAGGGGCAAGCATCTTGTTTACTGCTACAGCAAGTAATTGATCCCAGATGCAGCACCAGTATGCGACGTGGTCAAGCGACCGCCGCTCCGTGCAAGACTCCAGTGTTGCAAAGTGTAATTTAATAAAAGACAGTCCATCTCTTACCTTAACAGGACAATTAAGGAAAATCCTGCTCCCACTTTATTACCATGGTAAAGATAGTGTACATTGTTGTCTATGCTTATGACAGCAAGATTCAAGCATTCTGCTTTGCTTCATGTAGGAAGTGGCAAGGAAGAAAAAGTACTAGGTCAGCTTTTCCTTAATGTGCTAGGGGCAGTGACGGTGTATGAGGCTGTGGCTTCTATCAAGTCACCGATACCTGTCGAAGGTGTGAAGAATACCATAGCTCACGCTACAAGAGGAAGGTAGGTTACGAATTTCTTGTAGTATGGGGGACTGCGCAGTTCTTGAGTCGCAAGGAGTTTGCAATCAACCTATAGTCGGCAGTGAGTTGCGGACTTTTGAGTCCACACAAGTAAGTTTGTCAGCAATCCGTGAATGAAATATGCTGACATAACACCCCCTAGGGGTAATTTATTGTTTACATAATATGATCTATTACAGCCCGTTGAGAGATGATCATGACAACAATTCAAGATCTCGTCTGCAGGGGCGGCTGTGTAGACGATTTGCTGTCTTTTATCAGCTAAGTATTCCCTATTTTTAAAATTATAAACTTAACTGGTAACCCATTTCTCAACAAGTATGAAGGTGTTCTGGGAGTATTCAGTGGTGATTTGGAGGTGTTCGAATGATGTTTTTGGAGTATTCAAAGGTAATTGATGGTGTTTTTGGTGTTCAAGGTAAAGTGTGGTGTGTGTGTGTTAGTGTTGGTAATGACTGATAAGTGTATGAGCTAGTTTTTTTGTGCTAATGTTGTAAAAATCTGGAGAATGAGAGAGTTGTATGGCAGATGAGTTGTAATTTAATGAAATATGTAAGTGTGGATGAGTTTGAGATGTCAAATCTTATTTGGGAGTATTCAAAATGTTGTCTTGGAAATGTTCTAATGTAATTTGGAAGTGTTTCGGTGTTGGAAATGTTCAAAGATGATTTTGTGAGTATTCAAATGATTTATGAGAGTGTTCGAAGTAATCTGGGGGTTCTGTAGTGAGATGATAAAGGTTGTTCATGAGAAAATTGTGTGTGTACACTCACCTAGTTGAGGTTGCAGGGGTCGAGTCCGAGCTCCTGGCCCCTCCTCTTCACTGGTCGCTACTAGGCCACTCTCCCTGAACCTTGAGCTTTATCATACCTCTGGTTAAAGCTATGTATGGATCCTGCCTCCATTACATCGCTTCCCAAACTAATCCACTTCCTGACTACTCTGAGGCTGAAGAAATACTTCCTAACATCCCTGTGATTCATCTGTGTCTTCAACTTCCAACTGTGTCCCCTTGTTACTGTGTCCCATCTCTGGAACATCCTGCCTTTGTCCAGCTTGTCAATTCCTCTCAGTATTTTGTATGTCGTTATCATGTCCTCCCTATCTCTCCTGTCCTCCAGTGTCGTCAGGTTGATTTCCCTTAACCTCTCCTCGTAGGACATACCTCTTAGCTCTGGGACTAGTCTTGTTGCAAACCTTTGCACTTTCTCTAGTTTTTTTACGTGCTTGGCTAGGTGTGGGTTCCAAACTGGTGCCACATACTCCAATATGGGCCTAACATACACGGTGTACAGGGTCCTGAACGATTCCTTATTAAGGTGTCGGAATGCTGTTCTGAGGTTTGCTAGGCGCCCATATGCTGCAGCCGTTATTTGGTTGATGTGCACTTCAGGAGATGTGCCTGGTGTTATACTCACCCCAAGATCTTTTTTCTTGAGTGAGGTATATAGTCTCTGGCCCCCTGGACTGTACTCCGTCTGCAGTCTTCTTTGCCCTTCCCCAATCTTCATGACTTTGCACTTAGTGGGATTGAACTCCAGGAGCCAATTGCTGGACCAGGTCTGCAGCCTGTCCAGATACCTTTGTAGTTCTGCCTGGTCTTCGATCGAGTGAATTCTTCTCAACTTCACGTCATCTGCAAACAGGGACACCTCAGAGTCTATTCCTTCCGTCATGTCGTTCACAAATACCAGAAACAGCACTGGTCCTAGGACTGACCCCTGTGGGACCCCGCTGGTCACAGGTGCCCACTCTGACAGCTCGCCACGTACCATGACTCGCTGCTGTCTTCCTGACAAGTATTCCCTGATCCAATGTAGTGCCTTCCCTGTTATCCCTGCTTGGTCCTCCAGTTTTTTCACTAATCTCTTGTGTGGAACTGTGTCAAACGCCTTCTTGCAGTCCAAGAATATGCAATCCACCCACCCCTCTCTTGTCTTACTTCTGTCACCATGTCATAGAACTCCAGTAGGTTTGTGACACAGGATTTCCTGTCCCTGAAACCATGTTGGCTGCTGTTGATGAAATCATTTCTTTCTAGGTGTTCCACCACTCTTCTCCTGATAATCTTCTCCATGATTTTGCATACTATACATGTCAGTGACACTGGTCTATAGTTTAGTGCTTCATGTCTGTCTCCTTTTTTAAAGATTGGGACTACATTTGCTGTCTTCCATGCATCAGGCAATTTCCCTGTTTCGATAGATGTATTGAATATTGTTGTTAGGGGTGCACAAAGGCCTCTGCTCCCTCTCTCAGGACCCATGGGGAGATGTTATCTGGCCCCTTTGCCTTTGAGGTATCTAGCTCACTCAGAAGCCTCTTCACTTTTTCTTCGGTTGTGTGCACTGTGTCCAGCACTTGGTGGTGTGCCCCACCTCTCCGTCTTTCTGGAGCCCCTTCTGTCTCCTCTGTGAACACTTCTTTGAATCTCGTGTGTGTGTGTGTGTGTGTGTGTGTGTGTGTGTGTGTGTGTGTGTGTGGGTATTAACTTCGTAATATGTAAAATTGTGACAAATAAAATTACCGAAAAGTGGTTATAAGTTGTAAGTGTTGTGGTGACTTTTCCTGATGAAATAGTTAAAACGAGAAAAAATTGTGGGTTATGAGTGAAAATTGTGTCTTGTTGGAGATGTTGGTGGGGAAGTGAGGTGTTGGTGGGAGAGTGAGGTGTTGGTGGGAGAGTGAGGTGTTGGGAGATGTTGGTGGGAGAGTGAGGTGTTGGGAGATGGGTGGGTGGATGTGAGGAGGTAAGGTTTGGGGGGTGGGAAGGAGGAGTAAGAAGAATTTTAACGAAATATGGGGATTTTACTGAAATTAGAGGTATTGTGTGAATATATTTTAAAAGAATGGAATGAGTAACATATCTAGCCTTAAATTCTCTCTATGGTAGAAGTGAGTGTTGGTGTTGAGGTAGAGAGAGAGAAGGTTACTTAGTGAGTGTTGGTGTTGAGGTAGAGAGAAGGTTACTTAGTGTTGGTGTTGAGGTAGAGAGAGAAGGTTACTTAGTGAGTGTTGGTGTTGAGGTAGAGAGAGAAGGTTACTTAGTGTTGGTGTTGAGGTAGAGAGAGAAGGTTACTTAGTGAGTGTTGGTGTTGAGGTAGAGACAGAAGGATACTTAGTGAGTGTTGGTGTTGAGGTAGAGAGAGGTTACTTAGTGAGTGTTGGTGTTGAGGCAGAGAGAGAAGGTTACTTAGTGAGTGTTGGTGTTGAGGTAGAGAGAAGGTTACTTAGTGTTGGTGTTGAGGTAGAGAGAGAAGGTTACTTCAGTAAAGCTTTTGAGGCTGTTGACCACGATAAAGAATTTGATATTGTTTACTTAGATTTTAGTAAGGCATTTGATAGAGTTCCGCACCAAAGACTGTTGAAGAAAGTAGCAGCTCATGGCATTGGGGGAAGGGTGCTCTCGTGGATCGAATCATGGCTCACAGACAGGAAGCAGAGAGTGTCCATAAATGGGGTTAAATCCGAGTGGGGATCAGTAACAAGTGGCGTTCCACAGGGATCAGTCTTGGGCCCGTTGTTGCTTATAATATATATCAATGATCTTGATGAAGGAATTACTAGTGATATGAGCAAATTCGCCGATGACACGAAGATAGGTAGGATAATTGATTCAAACGTAGATGTTAGGGAACTTCAGGAGGATTTAGACAAACTCTACTCTTGGTCAGAAAAGTGGCAGATGCAGTTCAATGTAGATAAATGCAAGGTTCTGAAGCTCGGGAGTGTCCATAACCCTAGCACTTATAAGTTAAATAATGTAGAACTTAGCAATACAGATTGCGAAAAGGACTTGGGGGTTATGGTAAGCAGCAACCTTAAACCAAGACAGCAATGCCTAAGCGTACGTAATAAGGCAAATAGATTACTGGGATTTATATCAAGAAGTGTAAGCAACAGAAATCCAGAGGCCATACTGCAGCTTTATACATCATTAGTAAGGCCTCACCTAGATTATGCAGCTCAATTTTGGTCTCCATATTACAGAATGGACATAAATTCGTTAGAAAACATTCAGCGCAGGATGACTAAATTAATACATAGCATTAGAAATCTTCCTTATGAAGAAAGATTGAAGACTCTTAAGTTACATTCACTTGTTAGACGAAGAATGAGGGGAGACCTGATCGAATTGTATAAGTGGAAGACAGGTATTAATAAAGGGGATATTAACAAGGTCTTGAGGATATCTCTCCAAGAGAGAACCCGCAGTAATGGATTTAAATTAGATAAGTTTAGATTTAGAAAGGACATAGGAAAGTATTGGTTTGGAAATAGGGTAGTTGATGAGTGGAACAGTCTACCTAGTGGGGTTATTGAGGCTAGGACTTTGGGTAGTTTCAAATTTAGGTTGGATAAGTACATGAGTGGGAGGGGTTGGATTTGAGTGGGATTGCACATCAGAGCTTATTTCATGGGTAGCATTGAAAATTGGGTTGGTCAAATGTTTGTTAGTGGGATGAATTGTAAAGGACTTGCCTAGTATGGGCCAACAGGCCTGCTGCAGTGTTCCTCCTTTCTTATGTTCTTATGTTCTTAGTGTTGGTGTTGAGGTAGAGAGAGAAGGTTACTTAGTGTTGGTGTTGAGGTAGAGAGAGAAGGTTACTTAGTGAGTGTTGGTGTTGAGGTAGAGAGAGAAGGTTACTTAGTGAGTGTTGGTGTTGAGGTAGAGAGAGAAGGTTACTTAGTGAGTGTTGGTGTTGAGGTAGAGAGAGAAGGTTACTTAGTGAGTGTTGGTGTTGAGGTAGAGAGAGAAGGTTACTTAGTGAGTGTTGGTGTTGAGGTAGAGAGAGAAGGTTACTTAGTGAGTGTTGGTGTTGAGGTAGAGAGAGAAGGTTACTTCGTGAGTGTTGGTGTTGAGGTAGAGAGAGAAGGTTACTTCGTGAGTGTTGGTGTTGAGGTAGAGAGAGAAGGTTACTTAGTGAGTGTTGGTGTTGAGGTAGAGAGAGAAGGTTACTTAGTGAGTGTTGGTGTTGAGGTAGAGAGAGAAGGTTACTTAGTGAGTGTTGGTGTTGAGGTAGAGAGAGAAGGTTACTTAGTGAGTGTTGGTGTTGAGGTAGAGAGAGGTTACTTCGCGGGGACTGACCTGAGATTTTATTCTGAAGATAAATCAGATAAGATTCGCCAAGCAGTCTTTGCCAGTCATCAGATGTCTGCACTTGAGGAGAGTGAATCTTTTGTTGTATTTTGTAAAAAATTGCTGATTGTTGTGGGTATTAACGAAAATGTGGAATTATTTGGGTTATCCTGGTTAAGAGTGAAAATGTGTCATGTTTTCCCTATGTTGTATATGAAATGTGTAATGTTTTCCCTATGTTGTATATGAAATGTGTAATGTTTTCCCTATTTGTATATGAAATGTGTAATGTTTTCCCTATGTTGTATATGAAATGTGTAATGTTGAGAAAGTAATGAAGAAAATGTAATACTTTAAAGTGGAAAATATTAGTGATATCCTGTGTTTACTTCATTTAAGTTAACAAGAAGAAAGTAACTTAGTTGTTTTTAAGTTAATAAAGGGACACAGAGTGACCTAACTTGATCAGTCCTGTTGTGTCCTGAGTGAGGTTATCACGTGACGTCACTGACCTCTGAACAAATACAGGTGGGGTGACGTCATGCATGCCAGGAAGTTACTTGTTTTGACCTGCATAGATCCAAAAATTTGATCCAAGGAAGTAGAGCAGGAATATTTGGACATAAAGGGTAGAAGTGGATGGTGGGAGGTGTGGGGGGAGGGTGTTGATCCGAGGAGATCCTGGAGTCTACCTGAAGGGAATTCTGGGGATCAACGTCCCCGCGGCCCGGTCCACGACCAGGCCTCCCGATGGATCAGGGCCTGATCAACGAGACTGTTACTGCTGGACGCACGTAATCCAACATACGAACCACAGCCCGGCTGATCCGGCACCGTCTTTAGGTATCTGTCCAGCTCCCTCTTGAAGACAACCAGGGGTCTTCCCGTAATGCCCGTTATTGCTGGTGGGAAGCTGTTGAGCAGTCTTGGGCCCCGGACACTTATTGTGCTTTCTCTTAGTGTACCAGTGACGCCCCTACTTTTCATTGAGGGTATGTTGCATCACCTGCCAAGTCTTTTGCTTTCGTATGGAGTGATTGCTGTGTGCATATTAGGGACCAGTCCTTACAGAATCTTCCAGGTGTAGATTATGATATATCTCTCTCGCCTGCGCTCTAGTGAGTACAAGTCAAGTTCTTCCAGGTGTTCCCAGTAGTTAAGGTGTTTGATGGAACTTATACGTGCAGTAAAGGTTCTCTGTACATTCTCTAGCTCTGCAATTTCACCTGCCTTGAATGGGGATGTTAATGTACAGCAGTATTCCAGCCTAGTAAGAATAAGTAATTTAAAAAGGATCATCACTGGCTTAGCATCTCTTGTCTTGAATGTTCTCATTATCCATCCTATCAGTTTCCTAGCAGATGTGATAGTGGCATTGTTGTGATCCTTGAAGGTGAGATCCTCTGATATTACCACTCCCAGGTCTCTCACATTACTTTTCCTCTCTATTGTGTGATTGGAGTTTGTAGTATACTCAGTCCTAGTTATTATTTCCTCCAGTTTTCCATAACGGAGTAGTTGGAATTTGTCTTCATTGAACATCATATTGTTTTTCGTTGCCCATTGGAAAACTTGGTTTATATCTTCTTGGAGATTAACAGTGTCCTCAGTGGATGACACTCTCATGCAGATCCTAGTATCGTCTGCAAAAGATGATACAGCGCTGTGGTTTACATCTCTATGTCTGATATGAGAATAAGGAACAGGACAGTTATTCGTCTCTCACCCTGCGGGCTGAGAGGACGCTTTCTGAGCCTGCTCTTGCTTACACCTGGTGGCGAACCGTGTACTACAGTACGCAAGATGGCGGATCGTCAAGGTAGAAGAGTAAACACGGTCTGTGTGGAATTTATTCGTGGCTCTCTCAGTGGTGCAACGTTGCATGTCTTGTTGCCTACCATCATTCGCGACGTCTATGGCATCCCCACTGAGGAATTATATGGTGTGGCTCTCAATGGGATGTCGAGGTTTTTTGTAAAATTCGCAAATGCCGGCTTTTACTCCAAGATTGTGGACGCTTTTCAAGAGAGGAAAATGGCGGTGAATTCAGCCGTAGAGGTATGTCTGCATGACGTCTCCACATACGTCACCTGGGTCAAAGTAAGGAACGTGCCTTTCGAGGCGGAGGAGTATATTATTCGGAAAGTTTTTGGCAAATACGGCACGGTACATGCAGCGACCAAGGGAGTATGGAGGGAGGGCCCATACGAGGGGCTCCCGGAAGGCTCCTGCACCCTAAAGATGACATTAAAACAGCCGATTCCATCTTACGTTTATCTAGAGCACTACAGGACCCAAGTTTTTGTTCACTATGCGGGCCAACGTAAGACATGCAGGTTATGCAACTCGTATGACCATATGGCTGCTCAGTGCTCCAGACGCCTGGTTGTACGTATCCGGGAACCTTCTCCTGTGGTCCTAAGAACCGAGGCCTTTGACCTGGAGACTGGTCCCTCGCCTGAACAAGGACCTAAGCTTTGGAGTGAGGAAGTACAACAAGAGGAGATGCGGTCTATGGCGTGCGCCACCCTGTCGGTGGACACTACAAACGTGCCCACGCCACCTGTGGGGCCTACGGAGCCTGTGGGGTTGTCACAGGAAAGTTTGCTGGAGAACGTGCTAAACGATCTCCTGGATGGGGCAGAGCATAGCCCAGACGTTTCACCGGAGAGTCAAGAAGTGGTGAAGGATGATTCGCCAAAGATGGGAGACCTGGACGTGCCTACAATGACACGGATGCATGAGGTGGTGGTGGAAGTTCACCAGGAGGCTTCGTCTGGTGAGGCGATGTGTGTGGAAGTTGGTTCCCGCAAACGGACGGCAGGAGTGTCGGATATGGACGAGGTCCTGACACCGGGACAGCGTCCAGGGAAGAAATTATGGTCGAAAGTGGCGGAGGCGCCTCCTGCAGACGGGGTTGGGGCAAGCGCCCAGCATGTGGGTAGGGCACGGGGGGGTGAGGGGGGCCTTGGGAAGTCAAAGGTCAAAGAAGGTCAGTGTAATGTACATGTAGGAACGGGAAAGACCCACAAGCATAGAGGAAAACCTCCTTTTGTGAATTCAAGTGTGTTACCATCAATGTAAATGGTCTGCGGGCAGAGTTTAAGTGTGTGTGGATGGAGTGGTTCTTGCGCAGATATGCTGTGGACGTATGTTTCATACAAGAACACAATTATAAGTTTGGGCGAGAGTTACGGTTAAAAGGCTACCGAATGTATGTTAGCAGTTCTTTAAAATTAAAGGGTGGGGTAGCTATAGCGGTGAAGGAGTCCAGCCCTTGGCGTGTCTTAAGATGGGAGGAGGGGGGAGGTGGGAGGGTGGTGAGGGTAGATGGGTACTGGGGTGAGGTGAGGGTTTGTTTTATTGGCGTTTACATGCCAGCGGAAAGCAACACTAAAGTTAAAGTAGAATTTGTAAGGGAGGCTTTAACGTTTTACACTCGGGGTTTGCCGTTCATTACCGTCATGGGTGGGGATTGGAATTGCGTTATCCGCCACGGCGATGTTGAGCCGCGGGGGGCGGGGTGCATTTTACCTGTCTTACGGAATCTGCTGGGGGATGCAGGGGTTTATGATGTGGTGGGGCGGGGTGGGTGGGGGGTGGAGCATACGTTCGTTCGTAGGGGCTATGCGGCCCGTCTGGATAGACTTTATGTAACACAAGGGATTAGAGTTGGGCACGTACAGACCTTTGATGTGGGGTTTTCAGATCACCGTGCAGTGCTAGCGGACTTGAACTGGGATGGAATGATCAGGGTTTATCCAGGTTATTGGAAACTGAATGTGCGGCTATTGGAGGGGGAGGGGGATAGGTCAGCTTTTCAGGACTGGTGGAAGAATATTTGGGAAACGCGACGGGCAGGTGAATGTTTGTTGGAATGGTGGGAAACGCATGCCAAACCTGGAATAGCGAGTTATTATAAGAAGCGGGGAAAAGAGGAGGCGAGGTGGAGGTATGGGCTGCAAAACTATCTGGAGGGGCAGCTAAATGATTACTATGTGGGGGGCGGGAGTAGTAGTAGGTATGACGACATTGAACATCTTCGTAGTCGACTTGCAGAAATTCACAATGAACGTTTCAATGCGGTTAGAGTCAGAGCAGGTATGGAAGAAGTGCTATGGGGTGACAAACCTTCGGGTTGTGTCTTGCGCAAATTTAGGGTCAGGCAACAGGCGACGTCCCTCTTGCAATTGGAAGTATGCACGGGTTTGGGTGGTTACCTGCCGGGTCAAGTACTCCTCACCACGGACAGCATGAGTTTTTATGCTGATCTATGGTTTGGGGAAAAGCTACGGAGGGGAGTAGGGGGGGGTCCATGAGGGCGGCCTGGTGAGGAGGGATTTCAGAAAAGTTATAAGTGACAGGGATAGAACGGTACTAGAAGGTAGAATTCGAGTGGAGGAGGTAGAGGAGGCGATTTTTAGTATGAGTAAAGGAAAGGCACCAGGTATAGATGGCATTTCGAATGATTTTTATAGGGCGCATTGGGGAAGTATTAAGCACTGTTTGGTTGATGTATTAAATTGCATGCTCATGGAGGGGAGGTTAGGTATGTCACAAAGTACAGGGGTAGTTGTGTTGGTGCCCAAAAAGGGAGGGGGGAGGGGTCTGAGTGCATATAGAGCAATATCTCTTATGTGCTCTGACTATAAAATCTTTGCAAAAGTTTTAGGAAACAGAATGAGGAAGGTTATGGGGTCGGTTATTCACGAGGGACAGCTAGGCATACCAGGTAGGAGCATGAGGGACGGACATGTACGTATTAGGGAGTTTTTGGAGGAATGTCAAGGGGGGGGGTGTTCTCGGGCTTGACTGGCAAAATGCTTATGACTGTGTTGATAGGGATTTATTGAGGCTTATTTTATTGAAGCAGGGTTTTGGAGAGGGAATTGCAAGATGGGTGGATACCTTGTATGCCACGGCTATGGTACGCGTACAGGTAAACGGTAAATTGGGTCAGCCGGTCCGTATGGAAAGGGGTTTGAGGCAAGGGTGCCCCCTCTCCCAGCTGCTTTTTGCTTGTATGCAAAACCCATTTTATGAGCTGGTGGATGGTGGTTTGAGGCGTGGAACGCTGAGCAGTGACCATGCAGCGCGTGTGGTCGGGTACGTAGATGATACCACAATTCTGTTAAAAGGGGAGGAGGATTTGCAGATCGTGGGATGGATTGTTGAGTTTTTTGGGGCAGAGTCAGGCATGTGCGTTAACAAGGCAAAATCGAAATTATTGGAGGTGGGTACATGGGTGGGGGGGAGGTTGGGCGAAAGGTATGGGTGGTCAGTCGTGGTGCAACTTAGAATATGTGGCATCGTGTACATGGCAGATGAGAGGGAGAGCCGAAGGGTAAACTCTGAATTGGTGGTTAACAAGGCTTTAGATCGACTTCGGGGGTTAAGAGCTGGGGATGTCTCGTTGCAACAGAGGACAGTAGTGGTTAATACACTTGTTTATAGTAAAGTATGGGGTGTGGCCGCGGTGTACCCTTTAAGAGATACGGATATTCAGGATCTGCAGAGAAGGGTCTTACGTTATGTTTGGGGTTTCGGGAGGGCTTGGTTAAGTCGGGAGGTTGTCATGACCCATGTTCGCCGTGGGGGTTTAGGTCTCTTGGCTTTGGGGCCACGGGTGAAGGCCCTCTATGTAAAGCAGCGGTTCCTTAGGGCGGGCGGTGAGAAGGGCATCCGGGTGGGTCGGGTAATGATCGAAATGCGTAAATGGTGGAGCGGCAGGGGATTAATCGAGTGTGAGGACATGCTGCGTTTGTTGTTAAAGTTGAGAAATGCGCAACGGATCCGGGTGGGGCAAATGGGCAGCATATGTTGTCGTAGGGAAATTGTACAGGGATTGTCTGTTTTTCCGCTGTATAATTGGGGGGAAATATGGGAAGGATTTTGTAAACTTAAGTTGGCACCAAGGGTTCGTGAATTGGTGTACAGATTTGTCATGGGGATTTTAGCATCAAAATCGGTCTTAAATAGGATGGGTTTGGTAAGGGAGGCGGATTGCTTGCGTTGCGGTCTTGAAGAAACAGCTTTTCATGCAGTCTACTTTTGTGATACCTTGGACAAAGTTCGTTCGTGGTTGGGGCGGGTTTTAGATTTTCTTAGTGGGGGAAGTATTTCAACCTTACGGGCCTTAACATTGGAAGTTAGCGGAGTATCAAGTGAGGTACGAAGAGCAATAATGTACGTGGTGGCTGATTTCCTCTATATCTCGTGGGGTATGCGGGAAACCGGGGGATCAGGTAGGATCAGGGCAATTGCGGCAGGTATCTACAGAACGTATTGCAGAAATAAACTCGTATATGGTAGAAGTTGGGATAATAGTTTTCCGGCAAAGTATCGATGTCTTACTGTTCAAATGTTGCTGCAACTGCGGGTGGGGTAAGGCAACGGGGGGCTGGACTCCCCCCGTGGTAGCACCAAACAGTATGTTAGAGACTTCAGGGTAGAGAGCGGGTTTTATGGAGTGACGTGTATGTATTATGAATGGTTCCGTACGTCTCTGTGTGTGTATGGTTGTGGCGTTGTGTGGCTCTGAGATCTTGAATTACTCATAAAATGAAGTCTTGTGGAATGTGTGACACGTTTTGTTAAGTTTATACGTGGCGTGATAGATGTTATAAGGAGTTTAGTGTTGGTAACTTACTAAAATCATAATAGACCATTTGGATATTACTTTTTCATGTTGTAATCTTGGGTTCTTTAAAATGTGTACATAGCCTAGTATTGTACCGACATGTAGCATGTGGTGTATTATCTTGCATTTTGAGCGTGAACTTCACGATATGCAATGTTTTGAAAGTTTATAATTCATGGTTAACATTAATATTTGATATTATATTGGTGGTGTATATTCTTCTACTTATTACAGTGTATGTGTATAGGAATGTAATGTTTCATATCTGTTTTAGTCTGTAAATTTATGTTGTGTCTTGTTCATGCACTACCAACTCTTAGGTAAACACTCATTAAGGTTTTGATGAGGTCAGTGTATGACCATTCATTAGGATAATTAATGTATGTTATTTAGAACGGCGACTGTACATACGGGGGGGGGGGTAGAAGTGTCAGCTGTGTCTGCACTGGCAATAATGATTGTAAAAGGAGGGTTTGTGGGTTATGTATATGGTTGTGGGTTATGTATATGGTTGTGGGTTATGTATATGGTTATGTATATGGTTGTGGGTTATGTATATGGTTGTAATATGGCCATTATCTATGGTGTTCTTTAAATGTACCAGGATTGTGTACTAGAGGTTTGTAATATCTAGTGTGGTTTTTAATTTTATACTCTTATACATTATTGTATTTGTCCTATGTTCTAAATAAAAATATAAAAAAAAAAAAACTTCAACGTCAACACAGTTTTTCACATATATGATGCTACTATATTAAAAGGTATGCCTCTTTTTCTATCCTAGAGGGGTTATACTAGGTGTATAATGTGTGGAGAGGTGTTACGTAGCCAAGAAGTGAGGTAATATTGTGTTAGAAGGCAGTTAAGACTGCCGGGCTTCATGGCTCTGGGAATTTCTGGATGTAAACAAATGTCAAAGATATTTTCTCCTATATTATTACTAATTATTTGTAAAAAATCCAAGTATATATTACTGTATTATTACTAGTACATAAATTAGTTGTGTTTAGCAGATTTAGTTGCTACAGTGTGTGCAAAATAAAGGCCATTGTGGCTATATGCTGGGGGTCGAATTTTTTATATACATAATTACCCATATATAGGAAACTTTTTGATATAGTTTATCACGGGAGACTAAATTGGAAACTTGGGAACATAGGAGGAATTAAATTTAATCTGGTAAAGTAGATGAATCATGTTATGAGACATACAAGAAATAAGGAGATCCAAAAAAAAAAAAAAAAAAAAAAAAAAGTTCTTCCAGGTGTTCCCAGTAGTTAAGGTGTTTGATGGAACTTATACGTGCAGTAAAGGTTCTCTGTACATTCTCTAGCTCTGCAATTTCACCTGCCTTGAATGGGGATGTTAATGTACAGCAGTATTCCAGCCTAGTAAGAATAAGTAATTTAAAAAGGATCATCACTGGCTTAGCATCTCTTGTCTTGAATGTTCTCATTATCCATCCTATCAGTTTCCTAGCAGATGTGATAGTGGCATTGTTGTGATCCTTGAAGGTGAGATCCTCTGATATTACCACTCCCAGGTCTCTCACATTACTTTTCCTCTCTATTGTGTGATTGGAGTTTGTAGTATACTCAGTCCTAGTTATTATTTCCTCCAGTTTTCCATAACGGAGTAGTTGGAATTTGTCTTCATTGAACATCATATTGTTTTTCGTTGCCCATTGGAAAACTTGGTTTATATCTTCTTGGAGATTAACAGTGTCCTCAGTGGATGACACTCTCATGCAGATCCTAGTATCGTCTGCAAAAGATGATACAGCGCTGTGGTTTACATCTCTATGTCTGATATGAGAATAAGGAACAGGACAGGTGCGAGTACTGTACCTTGTGGGACAGAGCTCTTCACTATGGCAGCATCTGATTTAACTCTGTTTACCACTACTCTTTGTGTGCGATTGGTTAGAAAGATGAAGATCCATCTGCCTACTTTGCCGGTTATCCCTTTAGCACGCATTTTGTGTGCTATTACACCATGGTCGCACTTGTCAAAGGCTTTTGTAAAGTCTGTGTATACTACATCTGCATTCTGTTTGTTTTCCAGTGCATCTAGGACCATATCATAGTGGTCTAGCAGTTGCGAAAGCCAGGAGCAACCTGCTCTGAAACCATGTTGCCCTGGGTTGTGCAATTTTGGGGAGTCCAGGTGGTTTGCTATCCTGCTTCTTAGAACTCTTTCAAAGATTTTTATGATGTGGGACGTTAAAGCTATTGGTCTATAGTTCTTAGCTACTGCTTTGCTGCCACCTTTGTGGAGTGGGGCTATATCTGTTGTTTTTAGTGACTGTGGAATCTCGCCTGTGTCTAAGCTCCTTCTCCATAGCATACTTAGGGCCCGTGAGAGGGGTTTCTTGCAGTTTTTAATGAACACCGAGTTCCACGAGTCTGGGCCTGGGGCTGAGTGCATGGGCATGTCGTCGATGGCTTTCTCAAAGTCTAGTGGAGTTAGAGTTATGTCAAAAATCTGGCCTACATTGGCAGGGTTTTGAGGCTCATTTATGAAAAAATTGTTTGGATCATCTATCTTTAAAAAGGTTAGTGGCTCACTGAACATTGAGTCATACTGCAATTTCAGTATCTCGCTCATTTCTTTGTTGTCAGTGTAGGATCCGTCTTTGTCTGAGCAGGGGCCCTATACCAGAAGTGGTTTTTGACTTGTTTTTGGCGTATGAAAAGAAATATTTCGAATTTCAATTTCATTAATCGCTTTTAGCTCCTCTTGTCTCTCCTGGATCCTGTATGAGTCCTTTAACTTCTGCTCAATATTTTCCACTTCCCTGGTTAGCACTACCTTCCGTGTATCAGATAATCTGGCATTCTTGAGGAGCTCAATGATTCTTCGTCTTCTTCTGTAGAGGGAGCGTCTCTCCAGTTTACTTCTTTTCTTTTGTCTTATAGGAACATACCATGAACATACTTCAGTTACCAGGAGGGTGATCTTTTCGAGGAATTGGTTCGGGTCTATGTAATTTAAGATATCCTCCCAGCATGTTCCATTTAGGACATAGTTTACCTGATGGAGAGCACAAGAAAATTAAAAAAAAAATTGAAAAAAATCGGAAAAAATTGGGGAGCAGGGGCGATTCGGTGGGCGCTGCAGAAGGCGCTGTGGGGGCGGCACGGGCATGGGTGGGCGCGGGCATGGGTGGGCACAGGCACGGGCGCTGGTGGACGCGAGTGGGCGTGCAGGCGGGGGCGCATGCGGGCGCGTGGCACGGGACGGGAAGGATCATTATCAGATAGATGCGAAATTTCTCACATAGGTGTGAAAAGGCGGCATCCTTTGAGAGACCACTCCGGAAGAGACCGCTCAGCCGCATTGATCACTACTGTTATTGTCTATGCTGAAGAAAGCAAGAATCAAGCATTCTGCTTTGCCTCATGGAGGAAGTTTGGCAAGGATGCAAAAAAGTACTAGGTTAGCTTTTCCTTTATGTTCTAGGGGCATTGAAGCAGCGTATGATGCTGTGAGGTCAGATTACTTTTCACCCTACTGAGAGTCATACTGATGCCAGGATAACCAACAAAGAACACTGATCCGTACGCTAGTGTGAATACAGTGTCTCAAAAAACACAATAAACACAGAGAAGTGTGATCAGCTTCTCTAGTAAACAGTTTATGAATAAATGAATAATTCTTGATGACAAGTGTAACAGCAATTGTTGTGATCCAACAGAGTGTAGGGCAACATTCTTCAAAGAACACTATTCTTCAATCAAGTTATCGGATATCCGGGTGTATCTATGGGTCAAATACATTTACCCAGGCAAGTGTACTAATACATAATGAGTACAATTGACTGTGCAGTTGAGTACGAAGTTGCAAATTAGTAACTTATCATTAACCCCAGTGAGAGGCGGACCTTTGAGTCCACACATGTAAGTGTTGTCAGCAATCGGTTTTGGAAATACGCTGACATAATGCCCCTAGGGGTAATTTATTATTAATACATTTCCATTTCAGCCTGTTGCGAAGTGGCTAAGACAGCTTCTCAAGATCTTGCCTGCAGGGGTGGCTGTGTGGGCGATAGCTGTCTTATCAAGCTAAGTTCCCCCTATATTTAAACTTTAACCCTAGCTGGTAAACTATTTATCAACAGTACCTACATAACACAAGCTTTTACATGTCTTCAGTTTCCTTCTTTATTTGGGATTGCAGACTGAAGGCACAAGCTATCCTCAAACCCCACCATGAAACAGCCCTCTAATCAGTTAAAAAAACCATACCCCGGTCGGGATTGAACCCGCGGTCAGAGAGTCTCAAAACTCCAGCCCGCGGGTTCAATCCCGGCCTGGGTATGGTTTGTTTGCAATTGTGTCATTACGATTTCGTGAGTCACTCTAAGCAGTTCATAGTGCTCCCATGTGGTGATGTTGCCACGAACACTTGCCAGGCACTTGCTAAGAGTAACATAAATGTCTCCTCCATAAACACATCATCTATCAAAGATCTCACCACGAAACGTAGCCCCACACCTCTGTGGCATGCAGAGTGCATGTAATCTTTATTTGGCACATGTACACACCCTCATTGAGAGTGTGTACATGTGTGTACTAAGGGTCGAATGATGGGGCCCCCATCTTTCAATCAGTACCAAGGTTCAGCCAATGAAAAGAAGGGTTTGGTAATTGTAGAGGTGTTGTGGTCACCACCCACCTGTCTACCCTTGTCATTTCCATACTAGAGCTGGTTGAGCACGGTTGTCCCTTCTGTCTCCAGAATGTGTCTTTGCCTTGCCTAAACCGTGTTGTACACATGCATTTCCAACTGTATACAGTGTACATAGTTGTATATAATTATTATTGCTCTTGGTGAAGGAAAATATATTTCAGAGTCATTCAGCTGTGTTTGTTCTGCTCCTTACTCCCCTTTACACCCAGAATAACAGGCCGTATTGTGCCTGGGTTGAAATAAACTCTAACTTCCACACCAGGCGTCTACACCATCCCATGTGGATATTGTCCCAAGATATATATAGGCGAAACAAGCAAAAATCTTCTGGTCAGCCTGAGCGAGCATCGTTGTGCCAGTAACAGAGATGACTTAAGGTACACCTGTGTCCTCCACAGTGACTCTCGGGACACTTGATGAACTGGGATGAGGCACAACTCGTTCTCACTAAACAAGACTAGACGCTGAAGATGTCTAGAAGCCTCGCTTGTCGCCGTCAATGACACCATAGAACGTAACAATGGAAACTACAAAATTTCTAAAATATTAGCGTACATGATACTCAAGCAGGCAAAGCAGCACCTACCCAACAACACAGGAGTCACATGATCTCATCGTCTACCCGTCCTCATCCCAATATGTCATTCTTCAGGTCACCATGCATCACTCACACCTCACTCTCCGCTTATATATAATATCTTTCAACCTCTGTATGTTAGAAGTGATCAAGGGCCCAGGACCGAAATGTTTTCTAGTATGTCCTAGTGTTTGCTTACGTGTTTTTCTCAACCATAAGTTATCCCTGTACTAATAATGATAGAATTACCCACACTATGAGGACACAAGTGCAACCTGAGTGACATTTTGTGATAAAGTTTCGCTCTCCAGGAGCTTTGTCAAGCCATTACACCTTGACAAAGCTCTTGGAGAGTGTAACGTTTCCAAAACAAAATATCACATTAGTTACACATGTGTCCTTGTGAAGGCTTACTCAACCCTGTAAGATCTTAAGTTGGTCTTAACAAGGCTGGCTCCTCCTCAGGAAAATTAATGAATAGAAAAAAGAATAACCTACAAATATAAATACTTTATTGTTAGAATTAAAAATATAAAACATTTAAATATGAACTTTTATCCTACTTGAAAGAAAAAAATGAAATGAAAAAAAATGACATTTGAATTCAACGCTAATATGTACAGTTAAAGTGGGGTGTCTGGTTGATGTTGACACCGTCTTGTAGAAATTGTAGCCGTTGCTGATGATGTGGGGGAGGGGGGTCACAAATGTTGAGTGACAACCCAACGACTAGTTCTTCACAGTGTATCTAGCCTTGAATAATCCGTCAAGATAATAGGAACGCAGGTCTTTCACCACTGCAAAGATGAGAGGTAGTTGCCTGGGGTTGGCTACACTCCGGTATGTAGATAAAAAGTGACGTCCCAGAACTCATGTGAAGTTCGTCTCCTTCAACACTGTTTCTTTGGTTGCTAGATGACCCAAGCTGACATTCCAAGAGTTGAGCTGTGAGTCAAGTGATTATCCATTTGGTCGGAGCCCCACACGTCACCTTTCTGGGTGAAAAAGGCGGGGGATAGCAGGAGCTAGACACTGACCCTGCCTTAACAAGCAGACTGGCAATCAAACTATCATCACCATATACTCGCTCGCTACTCCTACCTGTTGAACTTTTCCCTTACAGTCCTTTTACCTAACATAAGCTATTCCTACATGAAATACAAGTCTTCCCTACATGAAATACATGAAACAAGTTATCCTACAACACACATTATAACTACATATTTATTCTGAGACCAAAAAAGTGCTAATAATTTCAGATAACTAATGTTCAGAGTTGATCGACTTTGTTCGCAAATAACTATAATTGACTAATTATTTCAAGACAATAATTACAAGCGGAAATTAATTCTGATTAACTAACTTCCAAGTCTATCATGAATTTTGGAAACTATGATTTAGTTAAATAATAAAAAGCAAATTTACTTTAAGTGATAAACTCTTCAAAGAGTCTGTCATGCCGATGACGAAGGTTTCTTGATCAGATTACTTAGACCTGTTCTTCGTTTTCCCGTATGAAGTGTGACGTATGAAGTGTGACGTATGAAGTGTGACGTATGAAGTGTGACGTATGAAGTGTGACGTATGAAGTGTGACGTATGAAGTGTGACCTATGAAGTGTGATTTTCCCTCACTCCTCCAGCTGCCAGTATTGTTCCTAGAAGCATTAACCTGTCCTTTTACTACCATAATTCATCCTGATATGTTTCTTAAATATTCGATTCTCTTAATGTTGCCCCAATATTGACTCTATTTTTGTTTTGACTTGGGTTTGTTTTTGGATTATGTGGAACCATGTGGGACCTTTTTTATTTTTCATCTTCCTGCACTATTTTACTTATTTCGATCTTGTTTGACCCTTATGTAGGGTCTGACCTAGCTCGATTTTGGAATAATATTGCCGACGGAGTCTCGAGGGCCGTGATTTGCTTTTTTGCCTCTAAATATTTTTTCTGTTTTGTTTTGTCTTGGATCTAGTGTTAGCTTATGTTGTGGAGACTGCACCTTGCTAGGGCTTCCCAAGTTATCGGTCCCATAATCCTTTTGACTAATTGTGTAAAATTTCCTGACATGCAAGTGTGAACCTGGCTCGGTCTATGGATTCTATTGGTTGACTTGATCTATGTGGGGGATGTTCATGCTTTTACCATCATGTAAATACATTTTCTGCTTTGTAAGTTTTGACCAGGATTGGCTTTTAACTTTAGTAAGAGTACTGCTATTTTTAATGATCGACACTTTTGTTAGATTTTTTTTTTGTAAGAGCAGTATCACTTTTATTTTTTTTATTAACACATCGACCGTTTCCCACCAAGGCAGTGTGGCCCGAAAAAGAAAAACTTTCATCATAATTCACTCCATAACTGTTTTGCTAGAGGCATGCTTACACTACAGTTATAAAACTGCAACATTAACACCCCTCCTTCAGAGTGCAGACACTGTACTTCCCATCTCCAGGACTCATTGTTCCATAGTCTGAAACAATGGAACAATGCTCTTCTCCAGACTGAGGGACTGACCACCTCAAAACTTTAAGGGTGATGGACTGATTACATCGTCTTCAAGTCTCTTCTGCTTCTATCAACTTTTATGTACTCGACTGAAGAAGCCTACTGTGTAGGCGAAACGTTTCGAAATAAAGATACCTAACTGTTGCATATGTGTCTTACCTAACTACCACTAGAGTCGCCATCGCATCCCGGACTTCAATAAGGGATCTAACCAGGACAAAATCGAACCACCACGAACCAGTAGTGCAGAATTTTGCACTATACCTTGTGGAGGCAGCTACAAAATATATGTAGGTGAAACAGCAAGGAACGTCGAAACACACCCCAATGAACCCAATGCATGTAGGAGTGATAACTTGAACAAAGCCTGCGTATAACACCAGAATTCCGCCAGTCACATCATGAAGTTCAACGACGCTCGACTATTTATCAGAGAACCTAACTTCTGCAGACGTAAATGTCTTGAATCCTCATAAATCGCTGTTTCTAACACAAGCAAAATAAAATCAGCTTCATCATCCCTGAAGTATTAGCAAGGTAGGTTGTACATTTTGTAAGTAAGTTTACTATTAATATATGAGAAGAGAGTTATTAAATGGAGAGTTAGAGGTATCAGGAAGATGGAGGGAATATTTTGAGGAATTGTTAAATGTTGATGAAGATAGGGAAGTTGTGATTTCGTGTATAGGACAAGGAGGAATAACATCTTGTAGGAGTGAGGAAGAGCCAGTTGAGAGTGTGGGGGAAGTTCGTGAGACAGTGGGTAGAATGAAAGGTGGTAAGGCAGCTGGGATTGATGGGATGAAGATAGAAATGTTAAAAGTAGGTTAGGATATAGTTTTGGAGTGGTTGGTGTTATTATTTAATAAATGTATGAAAGAGGGTAAAGTACCTAGGGATTGGCAGAGAGCATGCATAGTTCCTTTGTATAAAAGGCAATGGGGCAGATGTTGCAAATGTATGGAATAGAAGGTAGGCTATTGAAAGCGGTAAAGAGTGTTTACATGGACAATGAGGGTCAGATTAGAGTATGTAGGAGAGAGGGAGATTATTTACCAGTAAAAGTAGGCCTTAGACAAGGATGTGTGACTTCACCATGGTTCAATATAATTATAGATGGGGTTGTAAGAGAAGTGAATGCTCGGGTGTTGGCAAGAGGTTTGGTGTTAAAAGACAAAGAATCTAACACAAAGTGTGACTTGTCACAGTTGCTCTTTGTTGATGACACTGTGCTTTTGGGAGATTCTGAAGAGATGAGATTGGTTGGGTATGTAAAAGAAGAAAACTGAAAGTGAATATAGGAAAGAATAAGGTGATGATAAAAAAAAATAAGTAACGAAAGATTGGATGTCAGGTTGGAGGGAAAGAGTATGGAGGTAGTGAATGTATTCAGATATTTAGGAGTGGATGTGTTAGCAGATGGGCCTATGAAAGATGAGGTGAATCATACAATTGATGAGGGGAAAAAGGTGAGTGGTGCACTTAGGAGTCTGTGGAGACAAAGAACTTGGTCCATGAAAGCAAAGAAGGGAATGTACGAAAGCATAATTATACCAATGCTCTTATATGGGTGTGAAGCATGGATGGTTAATGTTGCAACAATGAGGAGGCTGGAGGCAATGGAGGTGTGTCTGAGGGCAATGTGTGGTGTGAATATAATGCAGAGAATTCGTAGTTTGGAAATTAGGAGGTGTAGGGAGAAATCAGAATGGGGGCACGTCACAAGTGGTGTTGCACAGGGGTCAGTGTTTGCCCCGTTGTTCACAATTTACATAAAGGACATAGATGAGGGAATAAACAGTGGTGACACCAATTAGCTGATGACACCAAAATAGGTTGTCTAATTCATTCTAATAAGGAGATTAGAGCCCTCTAGGATGATTTGAATAGACTGATGCAGGGGGCGGAGAAGTGGTAGATGCAGCTTAATATAAACATATGCAAAGTTCTAAATGTTGGACAGGAAAATAACCATGCCACATATAAACTAAACGTAGATCTTAGTTTTACTGATTGCGAAAAGGATTTAGTTCTGGTTAGCAGTAATCTGAAACCAAGACAACAGTGCATAAGTGTTCACAATAAAGCTAACAGAATCCATGGCTTCATATCAAGAAGTATAAATAATAGAAGTCCTCAGGTTGTTCAACTCTATATGTCATTGGTTAGGCCTCATTTAGATTATGCTGAACAGTTCCGATCACCGTATTTCAGAATGGATATAAATGCATTGGAAAACGGACAAAGAATGACAAAGTGATCCCATGTATCAGAAATCTTCCCTATGAGGATAAACTGAGGACCCTGAATCTGCACTCTCTAAAAAGGCGTAGAATTAGTGGGGATATGATTGAGGTGTATAAATGGAAAACAGGTGAATAAAGGGGATGTAAATAGCATGTTAAGAATACCTAGCTAGACAGAACTCAAAGCAATGGCTTTAAGGTGGAAAAATTCAGAATCAGGAAAGAACTGGTTTGGTAATAGAGTTGTGGATGAGTGGAATAAACTCCCAAGTGCCGCCATAGACGCTAAGACGTTGTGTAGTTTTAAAAATGGGTTGGATGGGTACATGAGTGGGTTCGAGTTTGAAATGACTAGCTTGTGCTGCTAGGTCAGATGCCGTGCTCCTTCCTAAGTGAACGTGACCTGACCTGACTAGGTTAAGGCATTGGCTTAAGCCGGTAGGAGAATTGGACCTGCCTCGCATGGGCCGGTAGGCCTGTTGCAGTGTTCATGTTCGTATTACCAAAACTGTTATCCAGAGGGCTGAGGAGGGGTTGTTGAGACAGTTCGGACAGAGGATGGAACAAAATAGAATGACTTCGAGACTGTATAAATCTGTAGTGGAGGGAAGATGGGGTAGAGAGCTGCCTAGTAAAGGCTGTAGGGAGGGGGTAAAGGTTTTGTGTGTGAGGGGCTTGGACTTCCAGCAAGCATGCGTGAATGTGTTAGAAAGGAGTGAATGGAGACAAATGGTTTTTAAGATTTGACGTGCTGTTGGAGGTTGAGCAACGTAACATTTATGAAGGAATTCAGGGAAACCGGCAGGCCGGACTTGAGTCCTGAAAACAGTTCATCAAGAATCTGCGGATTTGTTATGTTTTAATAAGTCAATTCGTCTGAGATTCATATCATTAGTGACTTTGCTCATGCATAACTTATTTTCGTCCTGATCTGCATAATTTATTCTGAAATTTCTGTAATATCTTTTTTCATAAAAAATGAGAAGAAATAAGTGTTGAAGACTTGTACATATCTTTGTCACTGTGAGCTGACCTAAGCAACTTTGTCACTGTGTGTGAGCTGACCTGAGCAACTTTGTCACTGTGTGTGAGCTGACCTAAGCAACTTTGTCACTGTGTGTGAGCTGACCTGAGCAACTTTGTCACTGTGTGTGAGCTGACCTAAGCAACTTTGTCACTGTGTGTGAGCTGACCTGAGCAACTTTGTCACTGTGTGTGAGCTGACCTGAGCAACTTTGTCACTGTGTGTGAGCTGACATGAGCAACTTTGTCACTGTGTGTGAGCTGACCTAAGCAACTTTGTCACTGTGTGTGAGCTGACCTGAGCAACTTTGTCACTGTGTGTGAGCTGACCTGAGCAACTTTGTCACTGTGAGCTGACCTGAGCAACTTTGTCACTGTGTGTGAGCTGACCTGAGCAATTTTGTCACTGTGTGTGAGCTGACATGAGCAACTTTGTCACTGTCTGTGAGCTGACCTAAGCAACTTTGTCACTGTGTGTGAGCTGACATGAGCAACTTTGTCACTGTCTGTGAGCTGACCTGAGCAACTTTGTCACTGTGTGTGAGCTGACATGAGCAACTTTGTCACTGTCTGTGAGCTGACCTGAGCAACTTTGTCACTGTGTGTGAGCTGACCTGAGCAATTTTGTCACTGTGTGTGAGCTGACATGAGCAACTTTGTCACTCTCTGTGAGCTGACCTAAGCAACTTTGTCACTGTGTGTGAGCTGACCTGAGCAACTTTGTCACTGTGTGTGAGCTGACATGAGCAACTTTGTCACTGTCTGTGAGCTGACCTAAGCAACTTTGTCACTGTGTGTGAGCTGACCTGAGCAACTTTGTCACTGTGTGTGAGCTGACCTGAGCAACTTTGTCACTGTGTGTGAGCTGACCTGAGCAACTTTGTCACTGTGTGTGAGCTGACATGAGCAACTTTGTCACTGTCTGTGAGCTGACCTAAGCAACTTTGTCACTGTGTGTGAGCTGACCTGAGCAACTTTGTCACTGTGTGTGAGCTGACATGAGCAACTTTGTCACTGTCTGTGAGCTGACCTGAGCAACTTTGTCACTGTGTGTGAGCTGACCTGAGCAACTTTGTCACTGTCTGTGAGCTGACTTGAGCAACTTTTTCACTGTGTGTGAGCTGACCTGAGCAACTTTGTCACTGTGTGTGAGCTGACCTGAGCAACTTTGTCACTGTCTGTGAGCTAACCTGAGCAACTTTGTCACTGTGTGTGAGCTGACCTGAGCAACTTTGTCACTGTGTGTGAGCTGACCTAAGCAACTTTGTCACTGTGTGTGAGCTGACCTGAGCAACTTTGTCACTGTGTGTGAGCTGACCTGAGCAACTTTGTCACTGTGTGTGAGCTGACCTAAGCAACTTTGTCACTGTGTGTGAGCTGACCTGAGCAACTTTGTCACTGTGTGTGAGCTGACATGAGCAACTTTGTCACTGTGTGTGAGCTGACCTGAGCAACTTTGTCACTGTGTGTGAGCTGACATGAGCAACTTTGTCACTGTGTGTGAGCTGACCTAAGCAACTTTGTCACTGTGTGTGAGCTGACCTGAGCAACTTTGTCACTGTCTGTGAGCTGACCTGAGCAACTTTGTCACTGTCTGTGAGCTGACCTGAGCAACTTTGTCACTGTCTGTGAGCTGACCTGAGCAACTTTGTCACTGTCTGTGAGCTGACCTGAGCAACTTTTAAGTGGGTCGTCCTTCTCCCTAACATTACTCTTATATTCCTTAAAGAAAACTTTCGGGTTAATTTTCGAATTCCTTGCGTCTTTACCTTCTTTTTTAATCTGTTTTGATTTCTCTTTTCCTTATTTGTTTCTTTAATATAATATTTTGATTTCTTAGGAGCCCATTTCCTGTTGTGACAACTTGTAACTGCATCTCTTTCAACCAGGGAAATGTTTTTATCTGCTGTTTATTCATTTACAGCCATTTTCGTTTGATATAATTTTTCTATTTGGAAGAAAAGTAGCCTGGGCAACTTGGATGTATATTAGTAACCATCACCACTTACCTGACCCACAGAATAATAGCCTGGCAGATCAAACCAGTTCATCCCAACCAGGTAATTTCTCAGTCCTATGAAATCGACTATGCAGAATTCAGGGACATTGACTAGGATGTAGTTATTGTGGTATTTCACGATATATTGAAACTGAGTGATTTGTGATCACTTTCCCCAGGCTCATCATTTATCTCAAGATTATTAATTAGTGATTCGTTGTTGGTAGGAGCCAAGTCAAGCAGTTTGTTTCCTCTAGTTAGTTCTGTCACACAGTCTTATAAAACAGTCCTGGATCATTGCCCTCTCCTGTCTCTTTTTGTTGATCAGTTCTGCTGCATTTATTAGTAAACAGATGATGAATACTCTGAGGTATCCTGGTAATTTTTGCTGTTTTCATTCCTCACACTGTAGCCTATTTGTTTCTCATTCTCATACCTCTATCTTTTATCAATTTAAATTCCGAGACAACTCAGTAACGGCTCCCTCGACAGAGTTGGTTAACGCATCCACTCCTGCTCCAGAGAGATGTACCTTGCATGCATATCATGTTTGCCATAGATTGCAAGTTCCTTGCAGTACCTGTCTAGCCAGTAATTTTTATCAGTTGCCCTAGGCATCCATTCATATCTCACTCCCATTCTAGGCAAGATGCTACATATGACTGGATATATTACCTTAATTAGGAGAGGAGTTATTGGTACCATTTTCCTCGCTGACCATTGAAATTCATTCTTCCTGGAGAACAGAGAAGCCATTTCCTGCTTTCAAACCTTTCAATCTTTTAACCTTTTACACTGATATTTCTTCTACCCATTTAAAACGACTGCCAATGTTCTCATTGCTGGTAACCTGTTTTCCTTCTCTAACTCCAGCCACCTCACATTTCTATGCTTATCCAGGAGAATTTTCAGTTTTTAATTTTCCTCCTTTAGAACTAGAACCACCACCTTCACCAGTTTGAACTCACATATTAGAAGACACTACAGAAACTATGTAACACTTCTCACCAATCCCCAAAACAGCTCGGGACCTGTATGACTGTTCTTGACAACTGACCTCAGGGTTATGTCTCCGCTAACCTCAGAGACAAACGTTGCCAAATATCTGATGAGATTTGGTCCATTAATCATTACTTCAGAAGTTCAGAATAATACATGTCTCCTTGAAAGCTATGTCTTTAGGTCTAAGGAAAATTAAAAATCGATGTCAAGGGTATTTCAGAGTAAATGTACTCAGTGATCATTGCAAATCAGAACCATTTTCAGCTGTCACCCATGACCAGCCACTACCAATTACAATTCTGTTATTTTACATCATAATTCAGTATCAGCCTTACGTATTTCAGTCGTCAGCCATTCATACCCACTTCTCGTAAGTCAAAATTCATTGGCCACACATCCCCAATCACTACACTTTTCCCCCTTTCATCTTATGGAAGCCGCCACCTATTCTCAGATACTGCCTATTTTCACTGTAACCCATTCTATACCACAACCTAATCCCAACCTTCAGACAATCTCAACCACTATTCAATCCAAGCCACCACCATTCCAAGTAACTCCTTTTTCCCTGCCTTCACCCATTCCAAATTCTCTTTTAGAATCATCTCTCGTTAACAGCCATCCTTGATTTTAAATCGCCAACAATCCTAAATAAAATATGTAATATTTGGGAAACCTGTAAAACCATATAATCAACTCAGGTATTTTAGTATTCCGGACATATAAGCGTAATTTGGAATATTCCCAGCCATTCCTGGTTCCTGATACGTGACCAACATGTGCATAGCAAGGTAAAATGATCTCCTGGGACGCCCATTGAACTAGTGAGAGTCATGAAGGTGTGATATATATTTGTGTTTACTTATCCAGCTGTATTAACAGGGAGTCGAGACTTTTGTCTCATGCAATCTATCTTGAAACTATGTATGAACCTTTCCTCCACGAATTTATCCTGTTCGTCAAATTCCTTATCAGTTTAAGAATAAAAACATCTCTCTAGCTCATCTCTTTACTTAGCAAACATATGTTCCTCCTTGCTACTGTGTACTGCAATTACAACTAATATTTCTCGTACATGAATTATTTTCTTTTGTTTCTTCTCGTTGTTCAAACTTCAGAGTTTATAACCAAGTCCAGATGAAAAGCTCTTAAATTTCTCGAATTTCAAAAAAATGTTTGATCTTTTCCAGGCTCATTGTTGGTCTTACATAATCTATGAAAGGCCAGGAAGATGTTATGTAATGTTCTTAAGTTTCCTGTTAATACCCCTAAAGGCAGTCATTAAGTTTGCCTGTCTTGTATATGCCACAGAGGCTGTGGGGTTCACAGAATGTTCTTCTTTGATCAATTGTAGTTTCCGTGCGTTAAACATGTCATCTTTGGTTCTCTGTCTGCTTCACGTAATCAATAAGTCAAACACGGATGATTCAGTCTCCTCTGAATGCGCTGAAACAATGTGAACACTTTCCAAGACAGTTACAGTAATCAACAATTCAAAGAGAGACAAACTGACATATATGTATGTTGTTTAACCTGAATAAATCCAGTAGAATATGAAGGAAGTACTATAAACATATAAAAAAAACGTTAGTTAAACAAGTCAGTAAAAATTCACCATAAGGTCACCATCCTGGCTTCTCCCACACGATCACCATCCCGGTTTCTCCCACAAGGTCACCATCCCGGCTTGTCCCACACGGTCACTATCCCGGCTTCTACAAATTTCTGCTGATTTAGCGATAACAAACACAATCCTTCCTTGCTAATGAAGGACAGACACTGGAAATGAGGAATGATTAGAAACTGAGCAGTTAACGAAGCACCAATTGCTGAGGCGCAGCAGCATCACCGCCCCGGAGATTACTGCCGCTGTCTGAGACTATGTGCACTACCATCAGGGAATAATAGTGCACCTGATGATCACTACCATCAGAGTGCACCTGATTTGCTGCCGCTAATGTTCACCTCAAGAATATGAGGTTCACTTGTTTTACTTGAGGTTCACCTCATCTGATGATCACCTGGAATACCTGAAATTTTTCTGGAGCACAACATGATCACCTGATATTACCAGGAGCACCAGATGATCACCTGGAGCACCTGATGATCACCTGGAGCACCTGATATTACCTAGAGCACCAGAAGTTTACTTGGAGCACCTGATGTTTACCTGGAGCCCTGATATTCCAAAAAGCATCTGATATTACCTGAAGCACCAGAGATTACCTGGAGCACCAGATGTTTACCTGGGGCACAAGATGATCATCTAGAGCACCAAATGTTTACCTGGAGCACCTCGTTACCTGGAGCCTCTGATGACCACCTGGAGCACCTGATATTTACCTGGAGCACCAGATATTGACCTGCTTGAGCCACTGCTCTAACTGCCTTAAGAGATCCCTAAGGCAAGTTACTAAGACAGTCAAGTTGGCAGCGTATGTGCGAATATTTCTGAGTTCCGCTTTGACAACGAGAGGCAGGAGGGAGTTAGCAACGATGATCAACGTTCCCACTGTCTTTCTTATTCAAGGCACTTGAGGTGAAGCACTGGAGAAAAACTGTTTAATTTCTTTTGGTACCAGGTATAGTTCCAGGTATAGTTTTCGGTATAGTTCCACTAGTGCGATGAACTTCGTAATGGACCACTGTCGACTAATAGACAGTAAGATGGACAAGGTGTGGACACGTGGTACATGCGAGTGGTAGGCCCAACACTACCGGATAGCCACAGCGTTGGGAATGACAAACGTAGAAGCCATGCTTCGAGACAATTATGGACACAGGTGTAGTATGGCCTGTGTACATGGTCGTCATGCTATCAAGGTGGAGCTATCAAAACTCGACAACAGTATATGACTTGTATTTTGTTTCACCAAATATAAACAGGCTGGTATTTACAATTATGTACACTATGTACAATATGTACAGTAATGTAACATTAAGTGTACAATATGGTGAACCAGGAGGCAAAAGCAAGAGCCAGAGAATGCACTGTGTACGACCAGCAGCCCAGACAAGTCTGTCAGTTCACATGTCACAAGTGAAATAAATTACTTCACAGCTTTGGCAGGCTTGTCTGACTGGTCAATACACCGAGGTACTGATATAGCGACGAGTACCCAATTGATCGTTAAATCCTTAGCACCTGGTTCGTTGGTTGGGAAGAAGCCTATATGGGAGTGTATAATACATAGAATAAAATGTAACATACTCATAGCATGTCACATACCCACCCCAAAAGGGCTCTAACAGCTGGACCTTCCCTCCATGAGTAGTGTGCCGCCATGGCACTGAATAATGAAACTGCCTTTTCTCTCAACCATCCAGCTCATTAGATAGTGTTCAACTTGCAAGTAACTTTCAGCCAAGCTCTACCCTAGAGCAAGGCTGCTGACTGTAGGGACAGTGTTAGTTCAAGACAGCTGCGGATGGTAGCAAGTGTCTCATTAAAAATAACCCTGTGGTCAGAATAAACATTTTTATACAAGGGAAATTCTAGAACTACCCACATACTAACGTATTTACGAGATAATGCGTCCGCTAACAGATAATGCTTTCCAGAGAAGAACTGATATGTTGTATGGACGCAGCTTGAGACCACCTCATCAATCTTGTATTATGATTTTTTATGGTGTTGAGGTAGATTAGAGGGTGATCACTATAGACGGTGACCACATTAGGTGAGCGGCTCAAAATGCTACAGGGCTCCTTTAAGGGCTCCTTTAAGGGCTCCTTTACCACTACCCACTTCATGCCCCAAGAAAGTAATAGTAGACTGGCCAAAGGATGACTTCCATAATTAACTAAAAGTTTCAGAACTTCTCAGAGAGAGATTTAATCGAGAAACATGTTGATTCTATATATCGGAAACTAATATTATATCGTCCAGATAAGCTGTCGTATCTGTGAGGCCCCTCCACCCGACCCAGTACGGGGTGGGGTGTGGGGGGACCAGTGTGTGCTTGGCATTCCGCTGGCCTCTCTGAGATTGGCCGGTGCCATCGCATTACCATACTCTGAAAACTTACCCTACTTCTCCTGCTGCTGCCTTTGCAACATTGCACAGCTCCTGATGATGCACTGAGAAGTGTGAAAGTACTTGAGCTAAAGATTTCCACCCCCTGTGGCTTGTCTTGCGCGCGCGCGCTCACACACACACACACACACACACACACACACACACACACACACACACACACACACACACACACACACACACGAACCAGCGAGATTGGACCTTGTGTTCACCCTGGGCAGTTCAGACACTGAGGACAGTGACAGTGACAGTGAAGCTAGTGACCACATGGTTCTGTGCTTTGAATACATAGAGTTGCAAGTGGAGAGAGTAACAGGAGTTGAATGGGAAAAGCCAGACTATAAAAGAGGGGACTACATAAGTTTGAGGAACTTCCTGCAGGAGAACTGGCAGGAAAGCCAGTAAATGAAATGATGGAATTTGTAACAACAAAATGCAAGGAGGCAGTGGAAAGGTTTATTCCCAAGGGCAACAGTAAAAACGGGAAGACCAGAACGAGCCCCTGGTTTACCCGACGGTGTAAGGAGGCAAAAACAAAGTGCAATAGAGAATGGAAAAAGTACAGAAGGCAGAGAACACATGAAAATAGGGAGATCAGTCGCAGAGCCAGGAATGAGTATGCACAGGTAAGGAGGGAGGCCCAGGGACAGTATGAAAATAACATAGCATCGAAAGTCAAGACTGACCCAAAACTGTTGCATAGCCACATCAGGAGGAAGACAACAGTCAAAGACCTGGTGATCAGACTGAGGACAGAAGGTGGAGAACTCACAAGAAATGATCAGGAGGTATGTGAGGAGCTAAAAGGGAGATTTAAGGAAGTTTTTACAGTAGAGACAGGAAGGGCTGTGGGAAGACAGCACAGAAGGGAACATCAAGAGGGAATATACCAACAAGTGTTGGATGACATACGAACAACCGAGGAGGGAGTGCAGAAGCTGCTAAGTGACCTTGATACCTCAAAGGCGAAGGGACCGGTTAACATCTCCCCGTGGGTCCTTAGAGAAGGAGCAGAGATGCTGTGCATGCCCCTAACCAGTCTTCAACACATCCCTTGAAACTGGGCAACTACCTGACATGTATAGTATGCAAAGTCATGGAGAAGATTATCAGGAGGAGAGTGGTGGAACACCTGGAACGGAACAAGATTATAAATGAAAACCAGCATGGATTCATGGAAGGCAAATCCTGTGTCACAAACCTTCTGGAGTTTTATAACAAGGTAACAGAAGTAAGACACGAGAGAGAGGGGTGGGTTGATTGCATTTTCCTGGACTGCAGGAAGGCCTTTGATACAGTTCCTCACAAGAGATTAGTGCAAAAGCTGGAGGATCAGGCGCATATAACAGGGAGTGCACTGCAATGGATCAGGGAATGCCTGACAGGGAGGCAATAACGAGTCATGGTACGTGAAGAGGTATCACAGTGGGCGCCTGTGACGAGCGGGGTCCCACAGGGGTCAGTTCGAGGACCAGTGCTATTTTTGATATATGCAAACGACATGATGGAAGGAATAGACTCTGAAGTGTCCCTGTTCGCAGATGATGTGAAGCTGATGAGAAGAATTAAATCGGATGAGGATGAGGCAGGACTGCAAAGAGACCTGGACAGGCTGGACACGTGGTCCAGAAACTGGTTTCTAGAATTCAACCCTACCAAATGCAAAGTCATGAAGATTGGGGAGGGGCAAAGAAGACCGCAGACAGAGTATAGGCTAGGTGGACAAAGACTATAGACCTCACTCAGGGAGAAAGATCATGGGGTGACCATAACACCGAGCACGTCACCGGAGGCACACAACCAAATAACTGCTGCAGCATACGGGCGCCTGGAAACCTGAGAATAGCGTTCCGATACCTTAATAAGGAATCGTTCAAGACACTGTGCACTGTGTATGTTAGGCCCATACTGGAGTATGCAGCACCAGTCTGGAACCCACACCTGGTCAAGCACGTCAAGAATTTAGAGAAAGTACAAAGGTTTGCAACAAGGCTAGTTCCAGAGCTCAGGGGAATGTCGTACGAGGAAGGGTTGAGGGAAATCGGACTGACGACACTGGAGGACAGAAGAGTCAGGGGAGACATGATAACGACATACAAGATACTACGGGGAAAAGACAAGGTGGACAGAGATAGGATGTTCCAGAGAGGGGACACAGAAACAAGGGGTCACAATTGGAAGCTGAAGACTCAGACGAGTCACAGGGACGTTAGGAAGTATTTCTTCAGTTATAGAGTTGTCAGGAAGTGGAATAGCCTAGCAAGTGATATAGTGGAGGCAGGAACCATACATAGTTTTAAGAAGAGGTATGACAAAGCTCAGGAAGCAGAAAGGGAGAGGACCTAGTAGCGATCAGTAAAGAGGCGGGGCCAGGAGCTGAGTCTCGACCCCTGCAACCACAATTAGGTGAGTACACACACACACACACACAAGGGCAGCCACTTTCATGTTCCAGCGCCTCAGCGTCGCCATCCAGAGGGGAAATGCTTGCTGCATACTTGGTTCACGTCCAGCCTCGGAGGAGCTGGAGGAAATTCATCATCTTTGATACATTGTGCCATTGTATTCATGTTTATGTTTTTTTCTGTAAATATATAATATATATATACATATATATATATATATATATATATATATATATATATATATATATATATATATATATATTTTTATTATCACACTGGCCGATTCCCACCAAGGCAGGGTGGCCCGAAAAAGAAAAACTTTCACCATCATTCACTCCATCACCGTCTTGCCAGAAGGGTGCTTTACACTACAGTTTTTAAACTGCAACATTAACACCCCTCCTTCAGAGTGCAGGCACTGTACTTCCCATCTCCAGGACTCAAGTCCGGCCTGCCGGTTTCCCTGAATCCCTTCATAAATGTTACTTTGCTCACACTCCAACAGCACGTCAAGTATTAAAAACCATTTGTCTCCATTCACTCCTATCAAACACGCTCACGCATGCCTGCTGGAAGTCCAAGCCCCTCGCACACAAAACCTCCTTTACCCCCTCCCTCCAACCCTTCCTAGGCCGACCCCTACCCCGCCTTCCTTCCACTACAGACTGATACACTCTTGAAGTTATTCTGTTTCGCTCCATTCTCTCTACATGTCCGAACCACCTCAACAACCCTTCCTCAGCCCTCTGGACAACAGTTTTGGTAATCCCGCACCTCCTCCTAACTTCCAAACTACGAATTCTCTGCATTATATTCACACCACACATTGCCCTCAGACATGACATCTCCACTGCCTCCAGCCTTCTCCTCGCTGCAACATTCATCACCCATGCTTCACACCCATATAAGAGCGTTGGTAAAACTATACTCTCATACATTCCCCTCTTTGCCTCCAAGGACAAAGTTCTCTGTCTCCACAGACTCCTAAGTGCACCACTCACTCTTTTTCCCTCATCAATTCTATGATTCACCTCATCTTTCATAGACCCATCCGCTGACACGTCCACTCCCAAATATCTGAATACATTCACCTCCTCCATACTCTCTCCCTCCAATCTGATATTCAATCTTTCATCACCTAATCTTTTTGTTATCCTCATAACCTTACTCTTTCCTGTATTCACCTTTAATTTTCTTCTTTTGCACACCCTACCAAATTCATCCACCAATCTCTGCAGTTTCTCTTCAGAATCTCCCAAGAGCACAGTGTCATCAGCAAAGAGCAGCTGTGACAACTCCCACCCTGTGTGTGATTCTTTATCTTTTAACTCCACGCCTCTTGCCAAGACCCTCGCATTTACTTCTCTTACAACCCCATCTATAAATATATTAAACAACCACGGTGACATCACACATCCTTGAATGATAGCTGTAGACCTTTCATGGTGTAGACCTTTCATGGTGTAGACCTCTCACTAGTGTAGAACTAAATTTGCGACAGACCAACAAGTTGAGACAGGAATCCGGCTTCAGATCGTGTACTGCGCCTTCAATTATAAAAGATTCGAGTTTTAAAACAACTATTATTAAGTAATGAATGTGTATCATGATTTAAAATTGCCACTTAAAATATTTCTTTCCCGCCAAGAGATGCAAGAAACCAGGTCTCCAGTTCTTGATTAATTTACAGAATTATTGCAAGCTCTAGTGTGACTGAAAGTCGCATTTCATTCCAGTGCAGTTCGTATCGAATATTGGTGTTGCTTTAACCTAAGATATAGAGTTGTGCCAGTTTATCCCATTTAAAACAAGTGGCAGACATTATAACTGATCCTGTAAACACTGCCAACACAGTATTGAGGAGAATTCTTTATCAAAGTGCTTTTAAGACTCGGTGAATTCTTCAAAGCTACTTGCATGTTGAGTCTTTTTCAGGGAATTTGACAGGACAGATAAATTTTCATTGTATGGGAGAACCAGCACATTCTTGACCGAGCTGCCAGCAATGCTATTTCTACAAACTCCTCAGGGCACCATAGTTTCCTGGCAATATCAAATGTTTCCCTAATATCTTCATTGGTAATCTCTCAGAAATACAGCGAGAAAGATGCTCCTTTTTACTATTGTTTCATTGTTGTAATAACAGTGAATATATGAACAAACATTAGTAGCCTTCCTATATACTGTAAAATTAAACTTTCTACCAACTCAGTGTATCAACACATCTAAAAATGGAAGTTAAGATTCCACTTCTTTCTCCACGATGAAATTAATAGAAGGAACCAGAGCTTTCAGTTTCCGTAAAAAGTGTATCCAGGTCCAAATCATTCGGCCAAAGATTCAAAGTGTCATCCACATATCAGAACCACTTAGTTTTACAGGGCAGGATAATATTGAACAGCTTAACCTCGAAAAAGTCCATATACAGATTTCTTAATATTACGCCTTTGAGCGTAATATTTCCCTTCAAACTCAAAGTTGTAATCAGCTACACTGTTTCTACTCACCTGAGTGCAGTATATAAGCCACTTCTCCCAGGATATGCTGTATTTTTCGCAAGATTGATGGACTGAATACACTGACTCCAGGCTGAAGGACTGTTTTCCTCATTCTCCTCATCTCTCAGCGATTTTCTCTGTATTGGACTGAAGAAGCCATTGGCTGGTGAAATGTTTCCTTAGTAAAGCTTACCAAATGTTGCACAAGCGTCTCATGCTTCAACTTGCCAGTTTTCTAAACCATTACATCACAATGCCGAGCTTCATATCACAATATTCCACACTGATAGCCAAGTATTGCCAACTGCAAGCAAGGCAGGAGGCAACATTACGTTTCACAAAGCAATTATACAAGCTGAGTTACAGGTCGTATTATTGCGCTTGCCTCGAGTTCTATTATCACGGATATTGGTAACACTTCCCTGGCCGGAATTATCTATTGGTATTCCAGTAATACAATGCTCCCCGTGTGGCAAAATTTTCATTTATTTATTTTTTTGCTGGCATAGTGTTACCTTATCATAGCTTAATTCAAAGCCCAGCTATATCAACGGTAAGCTATATTATTACCCACTAAGATGTGACCTAGTTGAACAAGGTGTTAAGAGACTTACCGTCTCACATTTATGAGGAATTAAACACACTCACAACATTGAGTATCTTTATGAAGACTTTTAGCCAACCACTGACTTCAACAATTCAATGCACTGGTAAACTGAAGGAGATGACATTGAAGACAGAAGATTACGTGAGGGAAAAGTCGGTAAATGGGGCCTTCAATATTTCAGACTCCGGAGAGACTGTTACAGTATATATCCGCCCGCACTGTTATCTAGTGACCCGCTGTAAAACACCAGATTTGATCGGGTCTGAATTGTTTTAGATTCTACTCCAGATAGTATTAACCTTACTTGGTTTGAGTGGGAGTTTAGGGAATCATTTCACCTTCATTCTTCTCCTGATCAGGGTGATGCTGATGCTGGTGAGGGGCTCTTGATCTAGGGAATTGGATCTGTGCTCCAGTTCACTGCATTAAACCTGAATACCTTCCACATCCCCCACAGGCGCTGTATAATACGAGTTTAGCGCTTTCCCCTTAATTATAATAATCCTGATCAGGTAAGGTGACCTACCAGGAATATTGTGTAAATATTTTATGTATTTAATCTTGTTACCAGTAATGGTTTGGGAGAACATTTACTACCTTTCGTCTTTCCTCATCTTGGAACCAGTATTGCTTCTTTTTCACTTCCAGCTGCGCTGCTGGCGTGGTCATCCACAGTGACGCTGGCGTGGTCATCCACAGTGACAATGGCGTGGTCATCCACAGTGACGCTAGATATCCTGGAGCTGGATCCCAGGCGACGGGACTTTGTGGGACTTTTTTCTACAAGTACATGTACAAGGTGTACAGACCATAGCTGACATCAATGACATACTACCATATAGAAAGCCGCTTGTTATGCAGAGAATTTCGGTTAAATTAGGTCAATTTTGTCCCACGATGCGACCCACACCAGTCGGCTAACACCCAGGTACCTATTTTACCGATGGGGAACATATTATTATTATAATCAAAAAGAAGCGCCAAGGATGGGGAACATAGACAACCGGTTTAAAATGTTTCTACTCTAGCCGGGAATCGAACCCGGACCCTCGCCGTGTGAAACGAGAGCTTTAGCATGTGGGTGTTTGTGAAGGCTTACTCAGCCCTGTGACAACTTCAGACAGTATTACCAAGGCTGGCTCCTCCTCAGGAAAATTAGTGAATAGAAAAAGAAATAATAACAGACAAACATAAACACTTTATTATGTATAAAATATAAAACACTTAAATATGAAATATTAATCCTACATTAAAGAAAATGAAAAATGAAAAATATAAATGATAACTGAATTCAACGCTAATTTAACACTTGGGTGTCTGGTGTTGGTGACACTGCTTGTTGAAATCGTAGCCGTTGCTGATGATGGGGGGGGGGTCGCAGGTGTTGGTTACGACCCACTGGCTAGTTCTTCACAGTATAGCCGTGAGTATTATGTCCCGATGACAGGAAAGCAGGTTCTTTACCACTGCAATGATGAGGGGTTACGTCCTGCAATTTCGTACAGGTGCACAGGTAATTAAATCCAAAAAGTCTCAGGACGTTAGTCCATCTCCATCAGTTCTGCTCGTTGATTGACAGGTGACCCTCTCTGTCATCCAAGCTGGAAAGATAGACAGGTTACCCACTGCTTAAGAAATCACTCTCCATGATAAGTACAATACCTAAAAGATGTGGTGATTATTACAACTGTCAACTTAGAGCAAGACTGAAAGGACTAAGTTTATTATTGGTCAAAAGTGAAGCTTTCAACCAATAAATCCACTAGAATACAAGGCAGGCATGTACTTACAGTAGTGCTGGGAGCTGTGAGTCTAGTGATTACTGTTTGGACCGGAGCCCCACACGTCACCTTTCGGGGGGGGGGAGAAGGAGGGGAAGGGATAGTGGGAGCTAGACTGACCCTACCTTAACAAGCAGCCGGCAGTCAAACTATCACTGTAGGGGTGGGGAAAAAAAGGCGGGAATAGCGGGAGCGTGACTTACCCTACCTTAAGTAGCCGGCAATGAAACTGTTGTTACTATATACTCCCTCGCTACTCCTATCTATTGAACTTTTCCCTCACACTCCCCCATACCAAGACTTATAGTCAAGGAGTATATGAAGAATAGGCGAGGAAAAAGTTCTAACATGTGGAAGTCACGTAAGGCAAGAAATCTTCTACTGACTGACACGACTTAACCAGTCAGAGAAATAATTGGATGAACCATTGATATACACAATATGGAACTTAAAAGCCTGGAGTGCCAATGTCCACCTCAAGAGGCGACTGTTGATTCCCTTAAAAGTTTCTAGGTATATCAAAGGTTTGTGGTCCGTTTCTAAAATGAATTCTTTTCCCAGCAAATAAAATTTAAGTTTGGAGATACCCCACACAAGGGCCAAACATTCCTTTTCTATGGTGGAGTATCTCGTTTTTGCGGGAAGGAGTTTCCGGCTTTGGAAGCATACAGGGAAGGGAGTACCATCATGGTATTGTAGTAGCACTGCACCTAAGCCAGTATTGGAGGCATCAGTTCTTAAACAAAATGTTTTATTAATATCTGGAATCTTAAGTACAGGGTCTTTCGAAAACATACTTTTAATCTCATTAAACTTTTCCCGAGCTACGACGGAAAGTTCAAAAGGTTCCTTCACAGACTTTTTAAGCAAGTCAGATAAGATGCCTGTAAGATCAGTAAGGTTTGGGATAAACCGTGCATAAAAATTTACAGAACCAAGAAAGCTACGCATGAGCTTCTTGGTTTTGGGGAATTTAAATTCTAATAAAGCTTTGATCTTACTGGGGAGAGGCTGCAGAAAGTTATTAGAAAGTATCAGTCCAAGATATCTAATCTTGTTATACCCAAGGAAGCATTTCTTCGGCTTGGCAGTGAGGCCATGTGAGCGTAACCTACACAAAACTGATGTTAATGTTTGGATATGTTCGCCCCACGTAGCTGTCATTACGTAAATGTTATCAAAATAAACTGAAACATTTGGCATATTACCCAAGACCTTTCTCATCAGTCTCACGTAGGTAGCACAGGCAGTTACCAAACCGAAGGGCATAGTTCTATATTGCATCAGTCCTTGGTGTGTAGGAAAAGCGGTGCACTGCTTAGAAGAAGGATCTAACATGATGATATGCCTGCGCAATATCAATCTCTGAAAAGAAGGAAGCGTCATAAAATTTGTGTAGATCGCTATCTGTTAAGGGCATAGGCTCAGCATCCCACCGAGTTATAGCATTAAGGCCTCTGAAGTCAATAGCAAGTCTATATGAATTATCCTCCTTCTTAACCATGACTACTGGTGAACAATATGAAGATACTGAAGATTCAGTGGTCTTTAGTTTTAATAATTTGTCTACCTCTCTGTCAAATGCATCCCTAAGGTGAACTGGAACTGGTTATAATTTTCGTTTGATAGGATTGTCCGTCACTAAGTCAATCTTATGGACTACCGTGGAGGTAACACCTGGAATATCAGTAAAGACGTCTGAAAAGTTACTCACACATTGAAGTAGTTCATGTCTCTTATGGTCATCCAAAGAGTCATTAATATTAACGTTGGTTGCGTCCGAGTGGTCAAGAGTCACCAAGTCATGTAGTTCTTCATCATAGTCTAAGTTAGAGGTGTCAATTACGCACACCTTACATTCTTCAGTTATTTTATCAAGTTCGTGTGGAAAAACTAATTCAAAGTTATTAAGGCAGTTAACCGAATTCGGTAATATTTCTTAAGGATGTTGATATGATAAACCTAAGGTTTCCCCTTGACTTCTATGAGGTAGTCAACTTTCCCACAAATTTTTAATACTTTATATGGACCTTTCAATGCTACTAATAATTTATTTGACTTGATCGGCAAAAGTACAACTTTTGGAGTCAAAATAGGTTTTGTACTGGTCCATTGACAAGTGTAAGTTTTTCGAAACTATGTCAGAGGTCTCCTCAAGTTTGGATCTAAGGTCAAGGAGAAACTGGTAAGAAGACTGAACCTCAGCATTTACCTCCTCATTAGTCCATAAGTCATGAAGGATGGACAATGGGCCTCTGGCCTGTCTACCATAGAGAAGTTCAAAAGGTGAAAACCCCAAAGAGCCACTGGGAACTTCCCTCATGGCAAACAAAGCACAGGGTAGGTAACGATGCCACTCCTTAGGTTTAAGGGAGCAAAGTTTCCTTAAAATGGACTTGAGAATCGAATGCTGGCGCTCAATCCTCCCATTACAGCTGGGATGATAGGCTGTGGTGAAGAGAGGCTTCACTCCCAGAAGTTGGTGTAGATGTTGCATTAAGTCAGATGTGAATTGTGTCCCACGGTCAGAAAAAATTTCTCTAGGGATGCCCACTCTGGAGAAGATGGACAAAAGGGCTTCAGCCACCTCTGTAGTAGTTATGGTTTTTAAGGGAACGGCTTCAGGGAAGCTCGAAGCATAATCAACTAATGTTAATATATATCTATGTCCCCCAGATGAAAGTGGAGATAAAGGACCAACGATGTCAATAGCTACTCTTTCAAAAGGTACCGTAAAGACTGGCATTTTGACCATAGGTACTCGCCGGGTACCTCGGGAGGATGACAGTTGGCAAACTTTACAAGATCTACAATAGGTAGTGACATCTGAGGACATTTTTGGCCAAAAATAGGTTTTCCTAATTTTATTTAAGGCTTTACGATGCGAGAAATGCCCTGCCACTGGCAGGTCATGAGCCATTTTAAGAACAGTCTCTCTGCATTGGCTTGGAACAACTAAGATGGAATAGTCTATCTCATCTGAATTTAATTTGAATACCGACTTATACAAGATACCTTTTATATATTCAAATTTATATGAAAAGTTTTTCCTTTGGATAACTTGATTTTGTTTAGCGGCATTATGGCAATTTTGAAGAGAAGGACAATTACGTTGTAAATTGACAAAGGAGTCCTTCGATATATCTAAAGGCTTAAAGTCAGGGAAAATTAAAGGATGGACAGTAGGAGAAGCCTGGGCTTTGGTCTGAGCCTTAGTCAAGACATTTATGGTATCGGAGGTGATATCTTCACTTTCATGTAACAAGTGAACCGGTGATCCTTCTACCTCGCTTTCGAGAGTAGCATCACTGGTTTTTAATCCCACATGAATCTCACGAGATATTGTCTCATCTGAACTTTCGAGGGGCTTCTCTGACTCTACAGGAAGAGGATCTGAAACACTTATGTCCATCTTTGGTGATGAAAGGTCAACCTCAGAAGGAAGAATGGCACCTTTTACATTACCTATTAGTACGGAGCAAGAAGTGATGGGAGCTAGTACGGCTTCAGACCAACCTGTGAACCATTTAGACCTAATGTGAGAGTAAGACACATGTGCAACATCTGGGTATCTTTATTGTAGACGTATCGCCATCCAGTGGCTTTATCAATACAAATTCTAGGACATAATTTGAAGACAGTAGAACTATGTAAAGAAGATGAGGTAATCAGTCCCTCAACCTAGGAGTAGGTGCGAACAGCACCATAGTCGTGGAGATTCTTTACATAGTTCTACTGTCTTCAAATTATGTCCTAGAATCTGTGTTGATAAAGCCACTGGATGGCGATACGTCTACAATAAAGATACCCAGATGTTGCACATGTGTCTTACTCTCATCTTGTCGGTATTATATACCATTCGTACACAGACCTAATGTAACAACGGGTGGTAGGAAAAGTGTCCGTATGGCCCAAATAGTCTGAAAGTATAGCAGAGGAATGAGTTTCTTTAAGGTTAGGGAATAGCTTATCAGAAATGACTATACATGTGCATCCAGTGTCTCGTAAAATGGTAGATACATTAAGTCCATTAACTGTTCCTGAACATGAAGGGTGCTTGGTCATTACAGTCTTTAAAACATCTTCCAACTTTTTGGACCTTCTTAGAAGGACAATCTGGACGTTTGTCCCTTAACACCACACAAATGACAAACAGGAATAAAAGAAGTCATTTTACTTTCCACTAGAGGCTTTGATTTCTTAAGGTCTGATGAACCCTTGCCCTTAGGGTTCGATCCCTTTAGGTCTTTATAGGAATTGTGAGTCTCAGCATACAGGTCAGCATCCTCAGCAACTTCCTCAGCTTTAATCAGGTTACGTTCTCTAATGAATGTTCGTATCTGGTGAGGAAGAGCTGTCAGGAACTGGTCAGCAACCATGAAGTCTCTAAGAGATTCATAACTGTGATCAATTCCTGAACTCTCTATCCAAAAGTCGAACAAACGAAAGAGTGTTACCTGTAACTGCTGAAAGTTCTGACCCGGCTGTAAGGTGGCATACCTGAAATCTTTCCTGTAAGAATTTGTGGTTTTTTGATATGCTTTAAGGATTGCCTTCTTCAGTAGGTTATAATTACATATGATATCCTGCGACAAAGTTGCATAGATATTCAAAGCGGTACCAGAAAATAACATTCCTAACCTAGTAGCCCAGTTGTCAGCAGGCCATTCACAGAGGGTAGCAGTATTTTCAAACCTGATAATGTATGAAGTTATGTCTTCCCCCTCTGTGAAGGGAGGTAAATTAGGTGTTGGAATATGTGCACTAGCTGCACGTTGTTCCATTATTCCTTCATCTAATTGCTGTTGTGAGAAAGTTAACTTGTTATTCTCTAATTCAAGGCGAGCTTGTTCGAGCTCGTGATCCTTTTCTCTCTCCCTTAACTCATATTCTCTATCCATTGCTCTTTCCTCAAGTTCTCTTATTTTAGCCTGTTCCTCACGTATTTTAGCCTGTTCCTCACATTCCCTAGCTCTTCACGATCAAGTCTATCACGCTCTTTTTTGTCTTCTCACTCTCTAACTATCTTTCCTTGCTTTCTCTTTCAATTCTCTCTCTCTCCTTTTTCTCTTCTCTTTCCCTTTCTGTCTTTCTTCTCTCTCAATTCTCTCTCTCTCAAGTCTTTCCTGGATCTTAGCACTAATGAAAGATTCTAAATTTTTCCCTGTTATTCCTAACTTACTTCCAGCGTTCATCCAAAACTGGTATTCCTCCATATTTGCAAGAATAACTTAAACTACCAGGGGAAAATGAAACAGGTATTAACCAAAACGGAGGGTTCAATTCCTGCTCCGCTCAAACTGTAAATAAATCAGAGGGCTCGATCCCTACTTCAATTAAACAATATGTATTAATTAAAACGAAGGGTTCAATGCCGGCTCCGAGCAAACAGTAAGTAGAATGGGGTCACTTGACCATCCAGTCTTCTCACCAACAAATCAAGAGTGTCCTATGACAGTTCCCTTGATATAATAAAGAGCTCAACGAAACAAATTGTCACTGGAAAATCTCGGGTCCCTAGAGTCTAATCCTCCAAAGTGTTTCAAGCTCACACAAAAACAGGTGGCAGAATTAAATATTATATCCTGCCTGACTTGACTTACAATAAATTGAGACTATAACAATCACCAAATCTTTTAAATACCTTTACCGTAGTCCTACCATAGAGAATGATTACTCATGGCTGGTGGTAACCGTCTGTGGTATGCGGCGTTGAAGTTCCAATGGTAGATTCGAGATGGAGTTGAATCTTGATTCAGTAGAGTTGATCCTGGCAAGGTCGCCACTTGTGAAGGCTTACTCAGCCCTGTAACAACTTCAGACAGTATTACCAAGGCTGGCTCCTCCTCAGGAAAATTAATGAATAGAAAAAGAAATAATAACAGACAAACATAAACACTTTATTATATATAAAATATAAAACTCTTAAATATGAAATATTAATCCTACATTAAAGAAAATGAAAAATGAAAAATATAAATGATAACTGAATTCAACGCTAATATATATAGGGGTGTCTGATGACACTGTGTTGCTGAAATTGTAGCCGTTGCTGATGATGGGGGGGGGTCGCAGGTGTTGGTTACTACCCACTGGCTAGTTCTTCACAGTATAGCCATGAGTATTATGTCCCGATGACAGGAAAGCAGGTTCTTTACCGCTGCAATGATGAGGGGTTACGTCCTGCAATTTCTTACAGGTGCACAGGTAAATCCAAAAAGGGGAAGTCTCAGGACGTTAGTCCATCTCCATCAGTTCTACTCGTTGATTGACAGGTGACCCTCTCTGTCATCCAAGCTGGAAAGATAGACAGGTTACCCACTGCTTAAGAAATCACTCTCCATGATAAGTACAATACCTAAAAGATGTGATTATTACAACAGTCAACTTAGAGCAAGACTGAAAGGACTAAGTTTATTATTAGTCAAAAGTGAAGCTTTCAACCAATAAATCCACTAGAATACAAGGCAGGCATGTACTTACAGTAGTGCTGGGAGCTGTGAGTCTAGTGATTACTGTTTGGACCGGAGCCCCACACGTCACCTTTCGGGGGGGGGAGGAGGGGAAGGGATAGTGGGAGCTAGACTGACCCTACCTTAACAAGCAGCCGGCAGTCAAACTATCACTGTAGGGGTGGGGAAAAAAAGGCGGGAATAGCGGGAGCTAGACTTACCTTAACAAGTAGCCGGCAATGAAACTGTTGTTACTATATACTCCCTCGCTACTCCTATCTATTGAACTTTTCCCTCACAGTGTTGCATGTGGGTTTAATTCCTCATCTTGTCCGGATTGTGTACCATTATTGTAATAATTTTTGTAAGTCAAAGCAATATAATGGAATTTAATACAGAGAATATCTCCTACAATCACATATTTATTAACCTCTGCAGCAACTGATAGGAATGACCTACTTCCACTGGGTGGGTCACGGTCACCTGTGACGTGACTTCAGCTGCAACATAGGAATGACCTACTTCCACTGGGCGGGTCACGGTCACCTGTGACGTGACTTCACCTGCAACATAGGAATGACCCACTTCCACTGGACGGGTCACGGTCACCTGTGACGTGACTTCAGCTGCAACATAGGAATGACCTACTTCCACTGGTCGGGTCACGGTCACCTGTGACGTGACTTCAGCTGCAACATAGGAATGACCTACTTCCACTGGGCGGGTCACGGTCACCTGTGACGTGACTTCACCTGCAACATCTCATATTTTCCTTGTAAATAAGAATCCGTCTTCCTGCCTATGCTTCAGATTCATGAAGACTTGAGAAGTGATTACATCTCAAGGCTTACGAATTGATCCTCTCAGACTACTACTGTTCCATAATACAGGTGCCCGAATGTTGAACATGTGTTTAATTCTTTTACCTGTCTGTTTTAAAACTACCAATATATATCAGTTTTAAGGTCCTGACCCGGCTAACAGGATGAGGGCCTGATTTCCTTATATTCCACTGTCGACTGCTCAGAGATCTGCAAGGCTGAAAGACTGATAACTTAGTTTTTTTTCTGTCTTCTATCTGCAAAAATGAGAGACTGATAACCTCATTTACTATCTCCAGTTTCAGCACCTTCAAATTACCTCAGTATTACATTGATAAAGCCATTAGTTAGCGAAACGTCGCCAAACAAAGTAACTCATGCGCATGTGTATAATTCCTCCACTGGTCGGTGCTGCATACTAATATGTTTACCTGGAGTTTACCTGGAGAGAGTTCCGGGGGTCAACGCCCCCGCGGCCCGGTCTGTGACCAGGCCTCCTGGTGGATCAGAGCCTGATCAACCAGGCTGTTGCTGCTGGCTGCACGCAAACCAACGTACGAGCCACAGCCCGGCTGGTCAGGAACCGACTTTAGGTGCTTGTCCAGTGCCAGCTTGAAGACTGCCAGGGGTCTGTTGGTAATCCCCCTTATGTGTGCTGGGAGGCAGTTGAACAGTCTCGGGCTCCTGACACTTATTGTATGGACTCTTAACGTGCTAGTGACACCCCTGCTTTTCATTGGGGGGATGGTGCATCGTCTGCCAAGTCTTTTGCTTTCGTAGTGAGTGATTTTCGTGTGCAAGTTCGGTACTAGTCCCTCTAGGATTTTCCAGGTGTATATAATCATGTATCTCTCCCTCCTGCTTTCCAGGGAATACAGGTTTAGGAACCTCAAGCGCTCCCAATAATTGAGATGTTTTATCTCCGTTATGCGCGCCGTGAAAGTTCTCTGTACATTTTCTAGGTCGGCAATTTCACCTGCCTTGAAAGGTGCTGTTAGTGTGCAGCAATATTCCAGCCTAGATAGAACAAGTAACCTGAAGAGTGTCATCATGGGCTTGGCCTCCCTAGTTTTGAAGGTTCTCATTATCCATCCTGTCATTTTTCTAGCAGATGCGATTGATACAATGTTATGGTCCTTGAAGGTGAGATCCTCCGACATATTACTCTCCTCTCTTGCCTTGTAATTGATTCATACTTTTGTCACTCCTAGCCAGTGCTCACTGCTGTCGTGGGTCGCCAATGACCACTGCTGTCGTGAACTGCCAGAGATTGCTGGTGTCGACCACCAGTGACCGCTGTTGTCGTTGCCCACCAGTGATCACTGCCGACTTGGCCTGCAAGTGATCACAACTGTCACGGCCCGCTAGTGATCACTGCTATCGTGACCCGCCAGTGATCAGTGCTGTCGTGACCTGCAAGCGATAACTGCTGTCGTGTCCTGCCAGTGATCACTGCTACCGTGGCACACCATGTGGTCATTTTACCTCTCCTTCCACACTGCGTTGCCAGGCACCAGTTACTGTACCACCACCAGTGAACAAGACAACTCCCAGGCACCAGTTACTGCACCACCACCAGTGAGCAAGACAACTTCCAGGCTCCAGTTACTGTACCACCACCAGTGAACAAGACAACTTCCAGGCACCAGTTACTGTACCACCACCAGTGAACAAGACAATTTCCAGGCACCAGTTAGTGTACCACCACCAGTGAACAAGACAACTTCCAGGCTCCAGTTACTGTACCACCACCAATGAGCAAGACAACTTCCAGGCTCCAGTTACTGTACCACCACCAGTGAACAAGACAACTTCCAGGCTCCAGTTACTGTACCTCTACCGGTGAACAAGACAACTTCCAGGCTCCAGTTACTGTACCACCACCAGTGAGCAAGACAACTTCCAGGCACCAGTTACTGTACCACCACCAGTGAACAAGACAACTTCAAGGCACCAGTTACTATACGACAACCAGTGAGCAAGACATCTTCCAGGCACCACTTACTGTACCACCACCAGTCAGCAAGACAACTTCCAGGCACCAGTTACTCTACCACCACCAGTGAGCAAGACAACTTCAAGGCAACAGTTACTGTACCACCACCAGTGAACAAGACAACTTCCAGGCTCCAGTTACTGTACCACCACCAGTGAACAAGACAACTTCCAGGCACCACTAACTGTACCACCACCTGTGAGCAAGACAACTTCCAGGCACCAGTTACTGTGACACAACCAGTGAGCAAGACAACTTCCAGGCACCAGTTACTGTACCACCACCAGTGAGAAAGACAACTTCCAGGCACCAGTTACTGTACCACCACCAGAGAGCAAGACAACTTTCAGGCACCAGTTACTATGCCACCACCAGTGAGCAAGACAACTTCCAGGCACCAGTTACTGTGCAACCACCAGTGAACAAAACTTCCAGGCACCAGTTACTGTACCACCACCAGTGAACAAGACAACTTCCAGGCTCCAGTTACTGTACCACCACCAGTGAGCAAGACAACTTATAGGCACCAGTTACTGTACCAACAGCAGTGAGCAAGACAACTTCCAGGCACCAGCTACTGTACCACCACCAGTGAGCAAGACAACTTCCAGGCTCCAGTTACTGTACCACCACCAGTGAGCAAGACAACTTCCAGGCTCCAGTTACTGTACCACCTCCAGTGAGCAAGACAACTTCCAGGCTCCAGTTACTGTACCACCACCAGTGAGCAAAACAACTTACAGGCTCCAGTTACTGTACCAATTCCAGTGAGAAAGACAACTTCCAGGCTCCAGTTACTGTACCACCACCAGTGAACAAGACAACTTCCAGGCACCAGTTACTGTACCACCACCAGTGAACAAGACAACTTCCAGGCAGCAGTTAGTGTACCACCACCAGTGAACAAGACAACTTCCAGGCTCCAGTTACTGTACCACCACCAGTGAACAAGACAACTTCCAGGCTCCAGTTACTGTGCCACCACCATGAGCAAGACAACTTCCAGGCAACAGTTACTGTACCACTAGCAGTGAGCAAGACAACTTCCAGGCACTAGCTACTGTACCACCACCAGTGAGCAAGACTACTTCCAGGCTCCAGTTACTGTACCACCACCAGTGAACAAAACTTCCGGGCTCCAGTTATCGTACCACCACCAGTGACCAAGACAACTTCCAGGCTCCAGTTACTGTACCACCACCAGTGAGCAAGACAACTTCCAGGCACCAGTTACTGTACCACCACCAGTGAGCAAGACATCTTCCAGGCACCAGTTACTGTACCACCACCAGTGAACAAGACAACTTCCAGGCACCAGTTACTGTACCACCACCAGTGAGCAAGACAACTTCAAGGCACCAGTTACTGTGCCACTGCCAGTGAGCAAGACAACTTCCAGGCACCAGTTACTGTACCACCACCAGTGAGCAAGACAACTTCCAGGCACCAGTTACTGCACCACCACCAGTGAACAAGACAACTTCCAGGTACCAGTTACTGTACCACAACCAGTGAGCAAGACAACGTTTAGGCACCACCTACTGTACCACCACCAGTGAGCAAGACAACTTCCAGGCTCCAGTTACTGTACCACCACCAGTGAACAAAACTTCCAGGCTCCAGTTACCGTACCACCACCAGTGACCAAGACAACTTCCAGGCACCAGTTACTGTGCCACCACCAGTGAGCAAGACAACTTCCAGGCACCAGTTACTGTACCACCAATGAGCAAGACAACTTCCAGGCACCAGTTACTGCACCAACAGTGAACAAGACAACTTCCAGGCACCAGTTACTGTACCACCACCAGTGAGCAAGACAACTTCCAGGCACCAGCTACTGTACCATCAGCTGTGAGAAAGACAACTTCCAGGCTACAGTTACTGTACCACCACCAGTAAACAAAACAACTTCCAAGCTTCAGTTACCGTACCACCACCAGTGACCAAGACAACTTCCAGGCTCCAGTTACTGTACCACCACCAGTGAGCAAGACAACTTCCAGCCTCCAGTTACTGCACCACCACCAGTGAACAAGACAGCTTCCAGGCTCCAGTTACTGCACCACCACCAGTGAACAAGACAACTTCCAGGCACCAGTTACTGTACCACCACCAGTGAGCAAGACAACTTCCAGGCACCAGTTACTGTACCACCACCAGTGAACAAGACAACTTCAAGGCACCAGTTGAAGATTGAGACACTTACGCAGCATATGGGAATCTTTATTCAGGAAACGTTTCGCCACACAGTGGCTTCATCAGTCCAATACAAAGAGGAAGGCGTAAGGAGAGGAGGAGTATGAGGTAATCAGTCCCTCAACCTGGAGTCGATGTGTTCAGTCCATCAATCTTGTAGAATGTACAGCATATGGCCGTAGACGTGGCTTATGTACTGTAGTGAGGTGAGGTGAAGCAGGCGGAGGCGGGGTCATAGTGGTACCATCCACTAGTCGAAGTAGGTCTTCGTCCAAAGGTTGGACAAGTGTTGAAGAATTCTTTGTAACAAGATCCCATGATGCTGCAGTGTCTGACAGTTGTGATGAATGGTTTGAAAAACCGACAAGTTGAAGATTGAGACACTTATGCAGCATATGGGAATCTTTATTCAGGAAACGTTTCGCCACACAGTGGCTTCATCAGTCCAATACGAAGAGGAAGGCGTAAGGAGAGGAGGAGAATGAGGTAATCAGTCCCTCAACCTGGAGTCGATGTGTTCAGTCCATCAATCTTGTAGAATGTAGAGCATAGGGCCGTAGACGTGGCTTATATACTGTAGTGAGGTGAGGTGAAACATGTGGAGGCGGGGTCATAGTGGTACCATCCACTAGTCGAAGTAGGTCTTCGTCCAAAGGTTGAACAAGTGTTGAAGAATTCTTTGTAACAAGATCCCATGATGCAGCAGTGTCTGACATTTGCGATGAATGGTTTGAAAAACCGACAAGTTGAAGATTGAGACACTTATGCAGCATATGGGAATCTTTATTCTACTTCGACTAGTGGATGGTACCACTATGACCCCGCCTCCGCCTGCTTCACACTCCTCACTACAGTATATAAGCCACGTCTACGGCCCTATGCTGTACATTCTACAAGATTGATGGACTGAACACATCGACTCCAGGTTGAGGGACTGATTACCTCATACTTCTCCTCTCCTTACGCCTTCCTCTTTGTATTGGACTGATGAAGCCACTGTGTGGCGAAACGTTTCCTGAATAAAGATTCCCATATGCTGCATAAGTGTCTCAATCTTCAACTTGTCGGTTATTCAAACCATTCATCACAAGGCACCAGTTACTGTACCACCACCAGTGAGCAAGACAACTTCCAAGCACCAGTTACTGTACCACCACCAGTGAGCAAGACAACTTCCAGGCACCAGTTACTGCACCACCACCAGTGAACAAGACAACTTCCAGGCACCATTTACTGTACCACCACCAGTGAGCAAGACAACTTCCAGGCACCAGTCACTGTGCCACCACCAGTGAACAAGACAACTTCCAAGCACCATTTACTTTACCACCACCAGTGAGCAAGACAACTTCCAGGCACCAGCTACTGTACCACCACCAGTGATCAAGACAACTTCCAGGCTCCAGTTACTGTTCCACCACCAGTGAACAAAACAACTTCCAGGCTCCAGTTACCGTACCACCACAAGTGACCAAGACAACTTCCAGGCTCCAGTTACTGTACCACCACCAGTGAACAAGACAACTTCCAGGCACCAGTTACTGTACCACCACCAATGAACAAGACAACTTCCAGGCACCAGTTACTGTACCACCACCAGTGAACAAGGCAACTTACAGGCACCAGTTACTGTACCACAACCAGTGAACAAGGCAACTTCCAGGCACCAGTTACTGTACCACCACCAGTGAACAAGACAACTTCCAGGCACCAGTTACTGTACCACCTCCAGTGAGCAAGACAACTTCCAGGCTCCAGTTACTGTACCACCACCAGTGAACAAGACATCTTCGAGGCACCAGTTACTGTACCAGCACCAGTGAACAAGACAACTTCCAGGCACCAGTTACTGTACCAGCACCAGTGAACAAGACAACTTCCAGGCACCAGTTACTGTACCACCACCAGTGAACAAGACAACTTCCAGGCACCAGTTACTGTACCACCACCAGTGAACAAGACAACTACCAGGCTCCAGTTACTGTACCAGCACCAGTGAACAAGACAACTTCCATGCTCCAGTTACTGTACCACCACCAGTGAACAAGACAACTTCCAGGCTCCATTTACTGTGCCACCACCAGTGAGCAAGACAACTTCCAGGCACCAGTTACTGTACCAACAGCAGTGAGCAAGACAACTTCCAGGCACCAGTTACTGTACCACCACCAGTGAACAAGACAACTTCAAGGCACCAGTTACTGTACCACCACCAGTGAGCAAGACATCTTCCAGGCACCAGTTACTGTACCACCACCAGCGAGCAAGACAACTTCCAGGCACCAGTTACTGTACCACCACCAGTGAGCAAGACAACTTCCAGGCACCAGTTACTGTACCACCACCAGCGAGCAAGACAACTTCCAGGCACCAGTTACTGTACCACCACCAGTGAGCAAGACAACTTCCAGGCACCAGTTACTGTACCACCACCAGTGAGCAAGACAACTTCTAGGCACCAGTTACTGCACCACCACCAGTGAGCAAGACAACTTCCAGGCACCAGTTACTGTACCACCACCAGTGAGCAAGACAACTTCCAGTCACCAGTTACTGTACCACCACCAGTGAGCAAAACAACTTCCTGGCACCAGTTACTGTACCACCACCAGTGAACAAGACAACTTCCAGGCTCCAGTTACCGTACCACCACCAGTGAACAAGACAACTTCCAGGCACCAGTTACTGTACCACCACCAGTGAGCAAGACAACTTCCAGGCACCAGTTACTGTACCACCACAGTGAACAAGACAACTTCCAGGCACCAGTTACTGTACCACCACCAGTGAGCAAGACAACTTCCAGGCACCAGTTACTGTACCACCACAGTGAACAAGACAACTTCCAGGCACCAGTTACTGTACCACCAAAAGTGAGCAAGACAACTTTCAGGCACCAGTTACTGCACCACCACCAGTGAACAAGACAACTTCCAGGCACCAGTTACTGTACCACCACCATTGAGCAAGACAACTTCCAGGCACCAGTTACTGCACCACCACCAGTGAACAAGACAACTTCCAGGCACCAGTTACTGTACCACCACCAGTGAGCAAGACAACTTCCAGGCACCAGTTCTGTGCCCTCACCAGTGAACAAGACAACTTCCAGGCTCCAGCTACTGTACCACCACCAGTGAGCAAGACAACTTCCAGGCACCATTTACTCTACCACCAGCAGTGAGCAAGACAACTTCCAGGCACCAGTTACTGTACCACCACCAGTGAACAACACAACTTCCAGGCTCCAGCTACTGTACCACCACCAGTGAGCAAGACAACTTCCAGGCACCATTTACTGTACCACCAGCAGTGAGCAAGACAACTTCCAGGCACCAGTTACTGTACCACCACCAGTGAACAACACAACTTCCAGGCTCCAGTTACCGTACCACCACTAGTGACCAAGACAACTTCCAGGCTCCAGTTACCGTACCACCACCAGTGAACAAGACAACTTCCAGGCTCCAGTTACTGTACCACCACCAGTGAACAAGACAACTTCCAGGCTCCAGTTACTGTACCACCACCAGTGAACAAGACAACTTCCAGGCACCAGTTACTGTACCACCACCAGTGAACAAGACAACTTCCAGGCACCAGTTACTGTACCACCACCAGTGAACAAGACAACTTCCATTCTCCAGTTACTGTTCCACCACCAGTGAGCAAGACAACTTCCAGGATCCAGTTACTGTACCACCACTAGTGAACAACACAACTTCCAGGCTCCAGTTACAGTACCACCACCAGTGAACAACACAACTTCCAGGCTCCATTTACTGTACCACCACCAGTGAACAAGACAACTTCCAGGCACCAGTTACTGTACCACCACCAGTGAACAAGGCAACTTCCAGGCTCCAGTTACTGTACCACCACCAGTGAACAACACAACTTCCAGGCTCCAGTTCCTGTACCACCACCAGTGAACAAGACAACTTCCACGCCTCAGTTACTGTACCTCCACCAGTGAACAAGACAACTTCCAGGCTCCAGTTACTGTTCCACCACCAGTGAGCAAGACAACTTCCAGGCTCCAGTTACTGTACCACCACCATTGAGCAAGACAACTTCCAGGCTCCAGTTACTGTACCACCACTAGTGAACAAGACAACTTCCAGGCTCCAGTTACTGTACCACCACTAGTGAACAGGACAACTTTCAGGCACCAGTTACTGTACCACCACCATTGAACAAAACTTCACGCACCAGTTACTGTACCACCACTAGTGAGCAAGATAACTTCCAGGCTCCAGTTACTGTACCACCAGTGAACAAGACAACTTCCAGGCACCAGTTACTGTACCACCACCAGTGAGCAAGACAACTTCCAGGCTCCAGTTACTGTTCCACCACCAGTGAACAAGACAACTTCCAGGCACCAGTTACTGTACCACCACCAGTGAGGGAGACAACTTCCATTTTAATAAGGACCACTGTTTAGTTATACCAGCGATGAAGTGACCTCTGCTGAACTTCACTCAGCAGGAGAATCATCACTCAGGTGTATCAGACATAACTTACCAGTGTCAGACATAACTCAGCAGCAGGGGACACAACTCAATCCGTGTCACACATCACTCAGCAGTATCGGACATTATTCAGCCTTGCCAGACATTCAACAGCAGAAAACATCACTCAACTGCACCAAACATCACTCACCAGCACCAAATATCACTCACCAGCACCAAATATCACTTAACCAGCACCGAACATCATTTACCAGTTCAAGACATCACTCAACAGGATGAAACATCACTCAGCTGCACCAAAATTCACTCAGCACCTAACATCATTCACATCAGTCATCACTCAATAGCATCAAATATCAATCACAACGCCAAATATTACTCACCAGCACTAGACATCACTCAGCTGTGATTGACATCATTCACCAGCACCAATATTCACTCACAAGCATCAAACATCACTCACCGGCGCCAGACTTCATTCAGCACAGGCAGACATCAACTATTAGTGCTTCATGCAACTCAGTATTGTCAGCCGTAACTCAACAGTGCCAAACATCACAGAACAGCACCAGGCATCCTAATTAGTTCCTGTGAGGGAAAAGTTTGTTGGATAAGTGTGGAAGCATGAACGAGTTGTGGTGGGAGGATAATTGGTTGAATGTTTGTTGGGCAATGGACGCTCATCGTTACTTCTACCTCCCTTTATTTTCCACCCAGTGGAAGTTAACATGGGACCCTCCTGGCGACTCACATTACTTGCCTTCCTGCTCCCACTGTGTCTGTATGGTGTTCCACTCTTGTTCCTTTTTATATTATGTATTCTTGTTTTTGTTCATATAACCGGAACTGATTTGACTTACGTCATACTTCTTAGTCCTCACCATTTCTTTTATTGGTCTTCTGCCAGTCATGTGTATGTGAATGTTTGTCAGGGTTTTAACTTTTTGTTATTTTGTCTGTTTTAAAGTCTTGTTGATCGAACTGGGTCACTGGACACCTGAGAGTCAAGGTGGACAGCTTGATCTATGTGCTAGATCAGAAACTCTACTTCATCTTTTACTTAACACAGCAGTGTTGCTTCACCATTTGTAATTGATCATCTGTTGTCTTCAGAGACATGCTGGCTTAATGTACTCCATCGACTACACCAAACCAGTATTTTCCATATTGTAACAAATATTTTGGTCTGTACTGTCTCTGGCTGAAGTTTACACCAGTCACGTCCAGAAGTGACTACCTTCTCTCACAAAGGCTTCTCGTCCACACTGTGTGTGGACGGATCCGAATTCCATCTCTTCGTTATATATATTAGCTTTGCCTTACGAGATTAAATTAAGCATTTCATTTTCCATTATTTGCTTCGATCTGAAAAATTTTCGTGTTTGTCTTAACTTAATAATTATAGTTTTGCATATTTTCAATAAAACGTTTTTCTTCTATTTTAATTTATTCTGTATTTCCTCTTCATAAGGAGAACTGGTCCATTCAGATACCTTCTGAGGGTCTGGAGGTCCAGTAGTGCCGGACCTCAAACAGATCAGCAACATTGTTGATTCTCACAAAAAACTAATACTGCTCGTGCAAAAAATCTTTATAACACTTATGTAATATACGCTATATATTATAACAACTAACTTGTTAAAAGATGTATTTTGGTTGCTTCACGATTCGTGAAATATATCCCCGTATATTGTAAGCTCAACCCCTTCTACCTCAAAACATGCATGAGGAACTGTACAGAGTATATTGAGCCAAAATTTTTGAAAAAAAAAATATATACGTGGAGGCTTGTATGCGCGCATGTATGTGAGTATATTTATAAGAATGATTTTTTTTGACATATGTGATTTAGTAGAGGAAAAATCAAGTATATATATTTGTTTAAATTCTGTGTATATTTGTGCTTGTGCATATCTGAGCGTGTGCTGACGTGTGTGTTCACCTGCCTGGATTCACCAATTTGTTGGTTTTCACGCATGTATATACATGTATGTTTATACACTTGCGTAGTTAAGTCTCTGCATATGTATATGTATGAGCATATATACATATGTGTATGTATTGTATGTGTGTGCAAACGAGCTAATATATACATTGCTATGTGTACGTGTATACATATGTATATGTATGTGTGTATATATAAATGTGTACGTGAATTTGCATATATTGTAGAACGAATGTATGTATACATGTATGTATGTACGTATATATGTATGTATGACTGTATGTGTATATATGTATGCAAGTTACTGGGTACTGGGGGACTGATGTTTGTAGCATTGATGGTTCTGTGGTTAGAGCGTCTGGGTTTTGAGTGGCTTCCCACGAGGCGAGCTAAAATTTCATGGGTTCGATCCCCAGCTAGTCACGGTATTGTTAATTGCTTAAAACCACGTGTTCGAGGAGTCATTACCATGTACGTGTGTATGTATGTAATTGTATATGTATGTAATTGTATATGTAACTGAGCATGTGTATTTAAACCCCTTACTTGTATACGTAGTGTTGAAGAGATGAGAGTTTAATGTTATCTTTGCAGAAAGTCTAATTGTATTTCACTGTAAGTTAAGAATTCGCTGGTTTTTTCTCATTAAATATTCAGGAATTTAAGTTAGTAGTACCTAATATTTCGTCCACTAAGGCTTTAACTCGGTAAGAATTAATAACTTCATCGATAATTAACGACTATCGCCGAGAAGACACGAGATCAACACAGTACACTGTCATGTCTAGTTTTTATGCTGTTCATTCTCATACTAACATCCAGACTGATAGACTTTCTCAACATAACTTCTACACTCTCAGTCTGATATTATCGAGTTCTTTATGGGAGATTTTTAAATTCAGCTACATAACCCCCGTAGTACTTGGGGGAAATGGATGGTATTTATGTTCATTCAAATGAAAGAAAAGACAGGCTCAGTTCCTCAAGATCAAGAGCCCTTTAACCCCCCCCCCCTCACCGTCATCAAGGAACCTTCCTGGAGGTAGTTTTTTGTACACTTGAATATTTTATGGTAAGATCTCATTGCAAATCCATTCATATATACATACATAGGTACAAGCATACATGCATTTATACATATATATACACACAAACTTACATATACATACTCAATGCGTTCTGACGTACTTCCACGCATGCATGCATACATAGAAAAATACATACATAGATATTTACATACATTCACAAGTACGTACTTCCAATGCAAACATGCATTCATGCATACATATACACATACCATACATACATACATACATACATACATACAAAGTCAGAGGTATCCATGTTCGCAGTGACATAAAACTAGTGTGGAGAACACAAACAGATGAGGATCAGGAAAGACGACAAATACACCTGGATAGACTGAAGTCTTGTCTGACAAATACACCTGGATAGACTGAAGTCCTACCTGACAAATACACATGGATAGACTGAAGTCTTGTCTGACAAATGGCTACTACAATTGTACTCCATCATGTACGAACTTATAAAGATGGATCAGGGGTGAGAAAAGAGCAAGAGATGCAATATTACTTAAGGAGAAAGGCCTTAGGGAAAACATTGCGCTGAGCATTTCTCCTGAGGCACATGTTATACGAACACCTGCTGCAGTAGTTATCAGGATGAAGTGTGCACAGGTAGTTATTGCAGTAAAATATGCATAGATTCCTGTAAGCTAATCTAAGATTAGTTTTGAGGCTGCTATTCTAGGAGTTTTCTCGGCACTTCATATGTCATCGGAATATGCAGCAGCACCAGTATGAAATCCTCAGCTGATAAAGCAATTCAAGAAACTGGGCAGAGATTTGCAACGAGGGCTGGTCTGGCACCTAAAAGGTAACCAAAAATATGATGGCTCAGCTGGAAGTTGAAAACAGTAATGCACTACAGGGATGTTAGGAAGTATTTCTTCAGTCATAGAGTTGTCAGGAAGTGTAATAGTCTAGCAAGTGATGTAGTGGTGGAAGGAACCATACATAGCTTTATGACGAGGTATGATAAAGCTCATGGAGCAGGGGGAGAGAGGATCTAGCAGCGATCAGTGAAGAAGCGGAGCCAGGAGCTGAGTCTCGACCCCTGCAACCATAATATATAAATATATATAATATATATATATATATATATATATATATATATATATATATATATATATATATATATATATATATATATATATATATATATATATATATTTGAGAGAAAGAGATAATAGTGAACTTCCAAACAATTTCGCAATTTCTCACATTTTCAAGACCTGTATATACGTATAAGTTAAACTGTCACACTTGCCAAGGATTTCTTTTATTAATTAATAATTGGGTGCATCAATATTGTGCTGCTATCATTTTCTTTAGGACAGTTGCACACTGGGAATAAAGCAAACAATGTTTTTGCAGTAATATTCCATTACGCGGGATGGGGCTCAAATATGTTGCTGAAATCTGTCATCCTGAGCTGTGAGGCTTCAGCAGGGCAGTGAGGATGTCAAGTATTCCAGCAAGGTTTTAGCTGAGGGAGCTTCAGAGATTCCGCTCCATCATAGCTGGAGTTACCAATACTTGGGAATTCCCATCTCTCAGGATAACTTATCCCAGTCACATGAGAAATGGAATTTTTATGAAGATATCGCTATCACCCCGTCACCAGGGGCAAAATAAATTATACAGAGGAGACAGAAAAAGTAGTGGGAGGGGAATATAAACATGGACGACGCAGATATCTGATTACATTTATATTCATTTCGAGATAAAAGTTCCATATTATTATGAAACTAAGAATTTATAAAAGAATTAGCTATGATTTTCATATTTTTTTAATTAAAAAAGCGATACATATTACATCAGGAATGGGCTGCTACTGTAATCTATATGACATATGCATTTATACACATTTATAAACACTTATACATCTGCTGTTACAAAATGCAACATTTATTTTCATAGATATCACCAGGGAATAGAAGAAGGTCCAGTTATTGGTCCTCTAGCAACTAGTTGTACCTGGGTTTGTAGCAGGTTGTTATTTGTAAGTCCAGTCCAGGTATCGTGTATCACATGAGGCTTCTCAACAGCACCTTTTATTAACTGGATGAAGTCAAACCAACCAAGTAGAAATTAAGAATGTGGAATGACGTTGACAGTAAAAGTCAAATTGCTTTATCTTTCTGACATGTTATCTAATGTATGTGTTATCTATCTGGGGTGTTTTATATACGTGAAGTTGTCTATCGGTGCTATTATGTACTAGTTATGTTATCAACCTGATGTGTTATCTTCCTTCTATGCTCCTGTCTTACTGATGTGTTGTTAAATTCCTGTAATCTGATAGGCTGTTATCTGCACGATGTGTTATCAACCTGTGGCGCCGTTATCTCCCAATATGTTTTAAACCTTGTGTATTATCTACCTGGCGTATTTTTATGTATCCGGAATCTTGTTATCTACGTGATGTGTTATCTGGCTTTGTGTTATCTGCCTGTCGCACTGCTATACACCTTAAATGTTGCTAACTACACAATAAGTCGTTATCTACCTGATGTTATGTACCTGGTGTATTGTTATCTTTGGGATGTGTTATCTAACAGACTGTCGCCATCTGCCTTGTTTCAATCTGCCTAGTGTGTTTTCATTAAGCTTTTGTGCTATTTAACTGTTCTATTGTTAACTTGAAGATATGTTATCTATTTGGTATGTACCTCTCCAGGGAGGTTCCTTGACGCTGGTGAGGGGCTCTTGATCAAGGGAATTGGATTTGTGCTCCGATTCCCTGAACTAAGGCTGAATGCCTTCCAACCCCTCTCCCCCTTCCACATGCGCTGTATAATCCTACGGGTTTTGCGCTTTCCCATGATTATAATTATGACTTGATATGTTATCTAATTAGTGTTTTAACTTCAGGATATTGTTATCTACGTAATGTTACCTATAGGGTGTTTTAACTACCAGGTGCGCTATCTACCTTGTGTGATATCTGTTTTGTTTATTATCCTCCTGGTGTGTAGTTATCGACGGAGGTATCGATATCTACTCAAGGTGTCTGTATCAACCAGAGAGGACTGTACTGATCCCAGGTGTCTGTATCAACCAGAGGGGACTGTACTGATCCCAGGTGTCTGTATCAACCAGAGGGGACTGTACTGATCCCAGGTGTCTGTATCAACCAGAGGGGACTGTACTGATCCCAGGTGTCTGTATCAACCAGAGGGGACTGTACTGATCCCAGGTGTCTGTATCAACCAGAGGGGACTGTACTGATTCCAGGTGTCTGTATCAACCGTCAATGTCTATATATACCGAGTGAATATAAATTTGATATAATTTCGCCTTTGATGTACTTCTGAAGGCTTTCGAAAGCTTTCTAACTCTCGTAGGCTGGTCCTGGACCTGGCTTGTCTGGTGACTGATTACCAGGCTGTCAGTGTCGGGGGGGGGGGGGGGGGGCTGGTCCACATAGCCATCACAGTCTGGTAGACTCGGAACATTCTGGAGATAATTGTTCAATATCTTCTTGGAAACCTCTTTACCTGTTTCAGCAACATTCCTGGTTTCTTGTGGTGGCAAGTTAAACAGTTTGAGCCCACGGATACTGATACAATGTTTTCTTATTGTGTCCACGAAGCCCCAGTTTTTCACATAGGGTTTATTTATTTATTTATTTATTTATTTATTTATTTAGAAATTTTAGCATACAAACAGAGGTACAAAAAATACAGGTAAGAGCAGCATGCCAAAGCCACTTATATGCATAGCATTACGGGCTGGCTTAAAATTAACTTAAGATTAACTAAGCAATGATGAAATCAGTGATAAGACATTATTGTAAACAGATAACTATAAAATACAAATGAGTATTACAAAGACAGGTCATATGGTTGTATGCATTGCTGTTCATTCAGTAGAATGGAGTATTCTGTTAGGTAGTGTATTTAAAAAAAATAACAAAGTTAGGTTTAACATTTGTGTGATATAATTGTGAGTAACATTTAGGATATACAATTTATATGGTTCAGTTATTCAGTATTTATTTGGTTTTGGGTGAGTAAGTGAACTTTGAGAAGAGACTTGAATTTATAAACAGGTAGTGTTTCTTTTATATTTAAAGGTAATGAATTCCAGATTTTAGGGCCTTTTATGTGCATTGAGTTTTTGCATAGCGTGAGATGGACACGAGGAACATCAAAGAGTGATCTGTGCCTTGTGTTATGGTCATGTGTTCTGTTGAGGTTGGCAAGGAGATGTTTGAGGGGAGGGTTAATATCAGAGTTAAGTGTTCTATGTATGTAATAAGTGCAATAATAAGTATGGATGTTTTGTATGGTGAGTAGGTTGAGTGTTTTGAATATTGGTGGAGTGTGCTGCCTGTAGTGAGAATTTGTTATCTTTCTAACTGCAGCCTTTTGTTGGGTAATTAGTGGTCTGAGATGGTTAGTTGTTGTTGAGCCCCATGCACAAATTCCATAGGTGAGATAGGGGTAAATAAGAGAGTGATATAGTGCCAGGAGGGCTGACTGTGGAACATAGTACCGTATCTTCGATAGTATGCCTACAGTCTTGGAAATTTTCTTAGAAATTTGTTGTATATGTATATGAAATTTGAGTCTATTATCGAGGTGGATTCCTAAGAATTTTCCCTCTGTTAGCTTTGTGATAGGTGATGCGTTTATCATTATGTTAAGAGGTACATCTGTAGCTCTGCTACCAAACTGAATGAAGTAGGTTTTGTCAATGTTTAGTGTAAGTTTGTTAGTACTCATCCAGGTAGATATTTTCTGTAATTCGGGGTTTACAGTATTGGCTAGCGTGACTGGGCTCGGGTGAGAGAAGACGTATGTGGTGTCATCTGCAAAAAGTGTGGGTTTGAGTAATTGCGAAGCATTTGGTAGGTCATTTATGTATAGGAGAAAAAGAAGAGGGCCAAGGACACTTCCCTGTGGGACACCAACTGTAATTGGTTGTGCGGAAGAGCTTGCCCCATTTGCGTACACATATTGGCTTCTGTTGCTGAGGTAAGACTTGAGGTAGTTGAGGGAGTGCCCTCTAATACCATAGTGTTTATTTTACACATTCACCCATACCTCGTTAATATTTTTATTTACTACAAGAACATGCACAGGGTATACAGACCATAGCTGACATAAATGACATACTACTATATAGAAAGCCGCATGTTATGCTGAGCATTTCTTGCAAATTAGGTCAGTTTTGTCCCAGGATGCGACCCACACTAGTCGACTAACGCCGGTACCCATTTTACTGATGAGGAACATAGACAACCGGTGTAAAGAAACACTTCCAATGTTTCTACCCTCGCTGGGAATTGAACCCAGACCCCTCGCCGCCCTCGCCGTGTGAAGCGAGAGCTTCAGCCACCAGACCACGGGCCACCCTTAGTAAGCTGTTGCGGCAATGTGTTGATTTGAGCCCAGACTCTTCTTTATTTTGAAAGTATTCATTGTCCATCGCATCATTTTCTTGTCTTTAGTGATATTTTCCTTGTGTTCTTTGAAAGAAAGGTCAGCTGACATTTTTCCACCAAGATCTCTCACATTCTCCTGTCGAATTGTTTGGTGATTTTCTTGGGTTTTGAATAGCATCTCTCATGAGTTCTTTATTCTATCCATATCATAGCAGTTGGGCCTTGTCGCTACTGAACATGATAATATCTCTTACCCACTGGAAGACTTTGTTCATATATTCTTGCCTTTTTTTGTATACTCCTCCGAAGTAATTGTCATGCTTATTTTAGTAACATCTGCATATGACGATACGTAACTAGGGCGAGTGTTTTTATCTGTGTCCGCTTTGAGGATGAGAATCAGGAAAGACAACAGACCATGTCTTGAGGTACTTTGCTAATGCTGCATTTTGCTCTATTAAATACTTGACTCTTTCTTCTGTTTGACAGAAAATTAAAATTTCACTTGTCTACTTTCACCCGTTATATCTAACTCCCACTATTTTAGTACAATCACGAAATGATCAAATTTGTCAAATGCATTTGCGAAATCCTGTTAGACCACATCTGTGGTTTGGTTTTCTTCCAAAGACTCTGTAATTCTGTCACAGTAGTTAAGTAGTTGTGACAGGAACAATTGTCCAGTTCTAATTACATGTTGATTAGTGTTGTGTTGGTTGTGGTTGATTAGTGGTGCGTTGGTTGTGGTTGATTAGTGTTGTGTTGGTTGTGGTTGATTAGTGGTGTGTTGGTTGTGGTTGATTAGTGTTGTGTTGGTTGTGGTTGATTAGTGGTGTGTTGGTTGTGGTTGATTAGTGGTGTGTTGGTTGTGGTTGATTAGTGTTGTGTTGGTTGTGGTTGATTAGTGGTGTGTTGGTTGTGGTTGATTAGTGGTGTGTTGGTTGTGGTTGATTAGTGGTGTGTTGGTCGTGGTTGATTAGTGTTGTGTTGGTCGTGGTTGATTAGTGTTGTGTTGGTCGTGGTTGATTAGTGTTGTGTTGGTTGTGGTTGATTAGTGTTGTGTTGGTTGTGGTTGATTAGTGTTGTGTTGGTCGTGGTTGATTAGTGTTGTGTTGGTCGTGGTTGATTAGTGTTGTGTTGGTTGTGGTTGATTAGTGGTGTGTTGGTTGTGGTTGATTAGTGTTGTGTTGGTTGTGGTTGATTAGTGTTGTGTTGGTTGTGGTTGATTAGTGTTGTGTTGGTCGTGGTTGATTAGTGTTGTGTTGGTCGTGGTTGATTAGTGTTGTGTTGGTTGTGGTTGATTAGTGGTGTGTTGGTTGTGGTTGATTAGTGGTGTGTTGGTTGTGGTTGATTAGTGGTGTGTTGGTTGTGGTTGATTAGTGGTGTGTTGGTTGTGGTTGATTAGTGGTGTGATGGTTGTGGTTGATTAGTGGTGTGTTGGTTGTGGTTGATTAGTGTTGTGTTGGTTGTGGTTGATTAGTAATGTGTTGGTTGTGGTTGATTAGTGGTGTGTTGGTTGTGGTTGATTAGTGGTGTGTTGGTTGTGGTTGATTAGTGGTGTGTTGGTTGTGGTTGATTAGTGGTGTGTTGGTTGTGGTTGATTAGTGGTGTGTTGGTTGTGGTTGATTAGTGGTGTGTTGGTCGTGGTTGATTAGTGGTGTGTTGGTTGTGGTTGATTAGTGTTGTGTTGGTTGTGGTTGATTAGTGGTGTGTTGGTCGTGGTTGATTAGTGGTGTGTTGGTTGTGGTTGATTAGTGGTGTGTTGGTTGTGGTTGATTAGTGTTGTGTTGGTTGTGGTTGATTAGTAATGTGTTGGTTGTGGTTGATTAGTGGTGTGTTGGTTGTGGTTGATTAGTGGTGTGTTGGTTGTGGTTGATTAGTGGTGTGTTGGTTGTGGTTGATTAGTGGTGTGTTGGTCGTGGTTGATTAGTGGTGTGTTGGTTGTGGTTGATTAGTGGTGTGTTGGTTGTGGTTGATTAGTGGTGTGTTGGTTGTGGTTGATTAGTGGTGTGTTGGTTGTGGTTGATTAGTCTGGTTGTGGTTGATTAGTCTGGTTGTGGTTGATTAGTCTGGTTGTGGTTGATTAGTCTGGTTGTGGTTGATTAGTCTGGTTGTGGTTGATTAGTCTGGTTGTGGTTGATTAGTCTGGTTGTGGTTGATTAGTGGTGTGTTGGTTGTGGTTGATTAGTGGTGTGTTGGTTGTGGTTGATTAGTGGTGTGTTGGTCGTGGTTGATTAGTGGTGTGTTGGTTGTGGTTGATTAGTGGTGTGTTGGTTGTGGTTGATTAGTGGTGTGTTGGTTGTGGTTGATTAGTGTTGTGTTGGTTGTGGTTGATTAGTAATGTGTTGGTTGTGGTTGATTAGTGGTGTGTTGGTTGTGGTTGATTAGTGGTGTGTTGGTTGTGGTTGATTAGTGGTGTGTTGGTTGTGGTTGATTAGTGTTGTGTTGGTTGTGGTTGATTAGTAATGTGTTGGTTGTGGTTGATTAGTGGTGTCTTGGTCGTGGTTGATTAGTGGTGTGTTGGTTGTGGTTGATTAGTGGTGTGTTGGTTGTGGTTGATTAGTGGTGTGTTGGTTGTGGTTGATTAGTGTTGTGTTGGTTGTGGTTGATTAGTAATGTGTTGGTTGTGGTTGATTAGTGGTGTCTTGGTCGTGGTTGATTAGTGGTGTGTTGGTTGTGGTTGATTAGTGTTGTGTTGGTTGTGGTTGATTAGTAATGTGTTGGTTGTGGTTGATTAGTGGTGTCTTGGTCGTGGTTGATTAGTGGTGTGTTGGTTGTGGTTGATTAGTGGTGTGTTGGTTGTGGTTGATTAGTGGTGTGTTGGTTGTGGTTGATTAGTGGTGTGTTGGTTGTGGTTGATTAGTGGTGTGTTGGTCGTGGTTGATTAGTGGTGTGTTGGTTGTGGTTGATTAGTGGTGTGTTGGTTGTGGTTAATTAGTGGTGTGTTGGTCGTGGTTGATTAGTGGTGTGTTGGTTGTGGTTAATTAGTGGTGTGTTGGTTGTGGCTGATTAGTGGTGTGTTGGTTGTGGTTGATTAGTGTTGTGTTGGTTGTGGTTGATTAGTGGTGTGTTGGTCGTGGTTGATTAGTGGTGTGTTGGTTGTGGTTGATTAGTGGTGTGTTGGTTGTGGTTGATTAGTGGTGTGTTGGTTGTGGTTGATTAGTGGTGTGTTGGTTGTGGTTGATTAAGGGTGCGTTGGTTGTGGTTGATTAGTGGTGTGTTGGTTGTGGTTGATTAGTGGTGTGCTGTGGTTGATTAGTGGTGAGTTGTGGTTGATTAGTGGTGTGTTGGTTGTGGTTGATTAGTGGTGTGTTGGTTGTGGTTGATTAGTGGTGTGTTGGTTGTGGTTGATTAGTGGTGTGTTGGTTGTGGTTGATTAGTGGTGTGCTGGTTGTGGTTGATTAGTGGTGTGTTGGTTGTGGTTGATAAGTGGTGTGTTGGTTGTGATTGATTAGTGGTGTGTTGGTTGTGGTTGATTAGTGGTGTGTTGGTTGTGGTTGATTAGTGGTGTGTTGGTCGTGGTTGATTAGTGTTGTGTTGGTTGTGGTTGATTAGTGGTGTGTTGGTCGTGGTTGATTAGTTGTGTGTTGGTTGTGGTTGATTAGTGTGTTGGTTGTGGTTGATTAGTGGTGTGTTGGTCGTGGTTGATTAGTGGTGTGTTGGTTGTGGTTGATTAGTGTTGGTTGTGGTTGATTAGTGTTGTGTTGGTTGTGGTTGATTAGTGGTGTGTTGGTCGTGGTTGATTAGTGGTGTGTTGGTTGTGGTTGATTAGTGGTGTGTTGGTTGTGGTTGATTAGTGGTGTGTTGGTTGTGGTTGATTAGTGGTGTGTTGGTTGTGCTTGATTAGTGGTGTGTTGGTTGTGCTTGATTATTGGTGTGTTGGTTGTGCTTGATTAGTGGTGTGTTGGTTGTGCTTGATTAGTGGTATGTTGGTTGTGCTTGATTAGTGGTGTGTTGGTTGTGGTTGATTAGTGGTGTGTTGGTTGTGGATGATTAGTGGTGTGTTGGTTGTGGTTGAATAGTGGTGTGTTGGATGTGGTTCATTCGTGGTGTGGTGGTTGTGGTTCATTAGTGGTGCGTTGGTTGTGGTTGATTAGTGGTGTGTTGGTTGTGGTTGATTAGTGGTGTGTTGGTTGTGGTTGATTAGTGGTGTGTTGGTTGTGGTTGATTAGTGGTGTGTTGGTTGTGGTTGATTAGTGGTGTGTTGGTTGTGGTTGATTAGTGGTGTGTTGTGGTTGATTAGTGGTGTGTTGGTTGTGGTTGATTAGTGGTGTGTTGGTTGTGGTTGATTAGTGGTGTGTTGGTTGTGGTTGATTAGTGGTGTGTTGGTTGTGGTTGATTAGTGGTGTGCTGTGGTTGATTAGTGGTGTGTTGGTTGTGGTTGATTAGTGGTGTGTTGGTTGTGGTTGATTAGTGGTGTGTTGGTTGTGGTTGATTAGTGGTGTGTTGGTTGTGGTTGATTAGTGGTGTGTTGGTTGTGGTTGATTAGTGGTGTGTTGGTTGTGGTTGATTAGTGGTGTGTTGGTTGTGGTTGATTAGTGGTGAGTTGGTTGTGGTTGATTAGTGGTGCGTTGGTTGTGGTTGATTAGTGGTGTGTTGGTTGTGGTTGATTAGTGGTGTGTTGGTTGTGGTTGATTAGTGGTGTGTTGGTTGTGGTTGATTAGTGTTGTGTTGGTTGTGGTTAATTAGTGGTGCGTTGGTTGTGGTTGATTAGTGGTGTGTTGGTTGTGGTTGATTAGTGGTGCGTTGGTTGTGGTTGATTAGTGGTGCGTTGGTTGTGGTTGATTAGTGGTGTGTTGGTTGTGGTTGATTAGTGGTGTGTTGGTTGTGGTTGATTAGTGGTGTGTTGGTTGTGGTTGATTAGTGGTGTGTTGGTTGTGGTTGATTAGTGGTGTGTTGCTTGTGGTTGATTAGTGGTGCGTTGGTTGTGGTTGATTAGTGGTGCGTTGGTTGTGGTTGATTAGTGGTGCGTTGGTTGTGGTTGATTAGTGGTGTGTTGGTTGTGGTTGATTAGTGGTGTGTTGGTTGTGGTTGATTAGTGGTGTGTTGGTTGTGGTTGTTTAGTGGTGTGCTGTTTGTGGTTGATTAGTGGTGTGCTGGTTGTGGTTGATTAGTGGTGTGTTGGTTGTGGTTGATTAGTGGTGTTTTGGTTGTGGTTGATTAGTGGTGTGTTGGTTGTGGTTGATTAGTTGTGTGTTGGTTGTGGTTGATTAGTGGTGTGTTGGTTGTGGTTGATTAGTGGTGTGTTGGTTGTGGTTGATTAGTGGTGTGTTGGTTGTGGTTGATTAGTGGTGTGTTGGTTGTGGTTGATTAGTGGTGTGTTGGTTGTGGTTGATTCGTGGTGTGTTGGTTGTGGTTGATTAGTTGTGTGTTGGTTGTGGTTGATTAGTGATGTGTTGGTTGTGGTTGATTCGTGGTGTGTTGGTTGTGGTTGATTAGTTGTGTGTTGGTTGTGGTTGATTAGTTGTGTGTTGGTTGTGGTTGATTAGTTGTGTGTTGGTTGTGGTTGATTAGTTGTTGGTTGTGGTTGATTAGTTGTGTGTTGTGGTTGATTAGTTGTGTGTTGGTTGTGGTTGATTAGTGGTGTGTTGGTTGTGGTTGATTAGTGGTGTGTTGGTTGTGGTTGATTAGTGGTGTGTTGGTTGTGGTTGATTAGTGGTGTGTTGGTTGTGGTTGATTAGTGGTGTGTTGGTTGTGGTTGATTAGTGGTGTGTTGGTTGTGGTTGATTAGTGGTGTGTTGGTTGTGGTTGATTAGTGGTGTGTTGGTTGTGGTTGTTTAGTGGTGTGTTGGTTGTGGTTGATTAGTTGTGTGTTGGTTGTGGTTGATTAGTTGTGTGTTGGTTGTGGTTGATTAGTGGTGTGTTGGTTGTGGTTGATTAGTGGTGTGTTGGTTGTGGTTGATTAGTGGTGTGTTGGTTGTGGTTGATTAGTGGTGTGTTGGTTGTGGTTGATTAGTGGTGTGTTGGTTGTGGTTGATTAGTGGTGTGTTGGTTGTGGTTGATTAGTGGTGTGTTGGTTGTGGTTGATTAGTGGTGTGTTGGTTGTGGTTGATTAGTGGTGTGTTGGTTGTGGTTGATTAGTTGTGTGTTGGTTGTGGTTGATTAGTTGTGTGTTGGTTGTGGTTGATTAGTTGTGTGTTGGTTGTGGTGTTCCTTAATGTTTGCTGTTTGATATCTTGTCACTTAAACTTGTATGATGAGTGACCTTAGGAATACCGGAGGTGCCAGTATCTACAGTGAGTGCCAGTATCTACAGTGAGTGCCAGTATCTACAGTGAGTGCCAGTATCTACAGGAGGTGCCAGTATCTACAGGAAGTGTGAGTATCTACAGAAGTGTCAGTATCTACAGGAGGTGCCAGTATCTACAGGAGGTGCCAGTATCTACAGGAGGTGCCAGTATCTACAGGAGGTGTCAGTATCTACAGAAGGTGCCAGTATCTACAGGAGGTGCCAGTATCTACAGGAGGTGTCAGTATCTACAGAAGGTGCCAGTATCTACAGAAGGTGCCAGTATCTACAGGAGGTGCCAGTATCTACAGGAGGTGCCAGTATCTACAGGAGGTGCCAGTATCTACAGAAAGTGCCAGTATATACAGAAGGTGCTGGAATATACAGGTGCTATCTACCAGTCTGCTGAAGTAAAAATATTGTAAACAAATGCTCCATATTTCCGGAATTATTCTGAAACTGGACAGGTATTATTCCTGGTGAGTCAGAGAGGAGAGTGAGGTGTGTGAGTGTCTATGGAGCGCAACACCTGCAATAACATGTCTCAATACGTTACGGTTTGTTTTGTGGTGATTGTGATTGTTTTTGTAAGTTTATACCATAGGTTTGTTTATTGGTTTAAGTTCTTTCATGTTTACCTGTAAGGCCCGAGTGTCAGAGAACTGTTTAAGTCTGGGCAGAGTTCTCGTACAGTGTTTCTGCATGTTGGTAGACAGACCGGTGGAAAGGGGAGGGGGTGTCATGAAGCTTGTCTGTTTATAATGTTTATATACTTAGTTTTATTGACTAGTAGCAGTGTGCTAGTGAGCTAATGTAAGGAAGTAAAGGTGACGTTGTAGTAGATTGTAGGTTGTATTTACGTTACTATTAATATATTATATTTTTGTATTGGTGAGTTTACGTGTCCTTGTAATAAATTATTGACATATTAACGTTCCACATTAAATGTGAAGGTACAAGGTGATCATAGAGTGGATTCTTTTTCTATGTTAAATAATACACACAACCCTAGACAGGCAGGTCATTTACTCTTTAGCAGCCAGGACTTCTAAGTTACGCAGCCAAAAAGCATAACACACAGGTGTTGGCATCTACCGTAAGTGTTGGTAACTACCACATATGTTATCTACCACATGTGTACACAACTGTTTTATTTATTACAGTTATCTACCACAGGTGTTATTACCACAGCTGTTTTTTACTTATTACAGTTATTTACAACAGGCGTTCTTGTCTACCATAGGTGTTGGTATCTACCATTAGTGTTATCTATCACAGGTGTTATCTACAACAGGTGTTAGTATTTACTACAGTTACCTACCACAGGTGTTTTTATCTACCACAGGTGTTATCTACCGCAGGTGTTTTTATCTACCACAGGTGTTACCTACCACAGGTGTTATCTACCGCAGGTGTTGGTATATACCACATATGTTGTAATCAACTACAGGTGATGGTATCTACCACAGATATTATCTGCCACAGGTGTTGGTATCTATCACAGGTTTCATTTTGTACTATAGGTGTTTTTATCTTCCACAGATGGTATCTGCCACAGATGGTATCTACCACAGATGTCATAATCTCGCACAAATTATCTACCACAGGCGTTATTTACATCAGGTGTTGCATCTACCACAGATGTTGCAGACTAATGGTTCAGAGAACCGACAAATTGATAAATTAGACACATGTGCAACACTTGGGGATCTTTATTGAGGAAACGTTTCGCCACACAGTGGCTTCATCAGTCCATACAAAGGAGAATGGTGAAGAGCGGGAGGAGTTTGAAGTAATCAGTCCCTCAACCTTGAGTCGATGTTATCAGTCCATCAGTCTTGAAAAGAATACGGCATGTATGCGAGAAAGTAGCTTATATACTGTAGGCAGGAGAGGTGCAGCAGTCGTAGGTGGTGTCACAGTTGACCAGTGTGGAAGTAGGTCGTGCCCAAGGGTTAGGCAAGTGAAGAATTACCTGACTACATCGACTCAAGGCTGAGGGACTGATTACCACAAACTACTCCTGTTCTCCTATTTATGGACTGATGAAGCCACTGTGTGGTGAAACGTTTTTTCAATAAAGATACCCAAGTGTTGCATATGGTATCTTCCACAGGTGTTGTTTAGTATCAAAGGTGTTATCTACCACAGGTGTTACTACCTATCAAATGTGATATCTAACACAAGTGTTGTTACCTACCACAGGTGTTATCTACCACAGGTGGTGTTATCTTCCAAAGGTGTTACTCCCACAGGTGTCATTATCTACCACAGGTGTTGGTATCTGCCCCAGGTGTTGGTATATACCACAGGTGTTGTCATCTACCACAGGTGTTGTCATCTACCACAGGTGTTGGTATCTGCCCCAGGTGTTGGTATATACCACAGGTGTTGTCATCTACCACAGGTGTTCTCATCTACCACAGGTGTTGGTATCTACCACAGGTGTTATCTACCACAGGTGTTATCTACCACAGGTGTTATCTACCACAGGTGTTATCTACCACAGGTGTTATATACCACAGGTGTTATCTACCACAGGTGTTATCTACCACAGGTGTTATATACCACAGGTGTTATCTACCACAGGTGTTATCTACCACAGGTGTTATCTACCACAGGTGTTATCTATCACAGGTGTTATCTACCACAGGTGTTGGTATCTACCACAGGTGTTGGTATCTACCACAGGTGTTGGTATCTACCACAGGTGTTATCTACCACAGGTGTTATCTACCACAGGTGTTATCTACCACAGGTGTTATATACCACAGGTGTTATCTACCACAGGTGTTATCTACCACAGGTGTTATCTACCACAGGTGTTATCTACCACAGGTGTTATCTACCACAGGTGTTATATACCACAGGTGTTATCTACCACAGGTGTTATCTACCACAGGTGTTATCTACCACAGGTGTTATCTACCACAGGTGTTATCTACCACAGGTGTTATATACCACAGGTGTTATCTACCACAGGTGTTGTTATCTACCACAGGTGTTATCTACCACAGGTGTTATCTACCACAGGTGTTATCTACCACAGGTGTTATCTACCACAGGTGTTGTTATCTACCACAGGTGTTATCTACCACAGGTGTTGTTATCTACCACAGGTGTTATCTACCACAGGTGTTGTTATCTACCACAGGTGTTATCTACCACAGGTGTTGTTATCTACCACAGGTGTTATCTACCACAGGTGTTGTTATCTACCACAGGTGTTATCTACCACAGGTGTTATCTACCACAGGTGTTATCTACCACAGGTGTTGTTATCTACCACAGGTGTTATCTACCACAGGTGTTGTTATCTACCACAGGTGTTATCTACCACAGGTGTTGTTATCTACCACAGGTGTTATCTACCACAGGTGTTATCTACCACAGGTGTTATCTACCACAGGTGTTATCTACCACAGGTGTTGTTATCTACCACAGGTGTTATCTACCACAGGTGTTGTTATCTACCACAGGTGTTATCTACCACAGGTGTTGTTATCTACCACAGGTGTTATCTACCACAGGTGTTGTTATCTACCACAGGTGTTATCTACCACAGGTGTTGTTATCTACCACAGGTGTTATCTACCACAGGTGTTATCTACCACAGGTGTTATCTACCACAGGTGTTGTTATCTACCACAGGTGTTATCTACCACAGGTGTTATAATACATGAATGAGGACGAACAATTTCTTTAAATTATTTCCTCAAAAAATAGTATAAAATCTTTCTCTTAAAGTTTCATTAATATTTAATTTTTAATTTTTAATAAATTTATTTCCACGAGAAATTAATTTAAAGCAGAAAGACCAACACAAAAACTGCGAGGTCTACCTGGAGGGTCTACCTGGAGGGTCTACCTGGAGAGTCTACCTGGTGGGTCTACCTGGAGAGTCTACCTGGAGGGTCTACCTGGAGGGTCTACCTGCAGGGTCTACCTGGAGGGTCTACCTGGAGGGTTTACCTGGAGGGTCTACCTGCAGGGTCTACCTGCAGGGTCTACCTGGACTGTCTACCTGGAGGGTCTACCTGGAGGGTCTACCTGCAGGGTCTACCTGGAGGGTCTACCTGGAGGGTCTACCTGGAGGGTCTACCTGCAGGGTCTACCTGCAGGGTCTACCTGCAGGGTCTACCTGGAGGGTCTACCTGCAGGGTCTACCTGCAGGGTCTACCTGGAGGGTCTACCTGCAGGGTCTACCTGCAGGGTCTACCTGCAGGGTCTACCTGCAGGGTCTACCTGGAGGGTCTACCTGGAGGGTCTACCTGCAGGGTCTACCTGGAGGGTCTACCTGGAGGGTCTACCTGCAGGGTCTACCTGGAGGGTCTACCTGCAGGGTCTACCTGCAGGGTCTACCTGCAGGGTCTACCTGCAGGGTCTACCTAAGTCTACACAAAGTGTCCGTTAAGACTTGTTTATATAATATGTTGTAAGTGTTTAATTTACGTTGAGAAACATTGACACTTCGTGCCTCTTTCCTTATTATTTTGTCTCTCAAAAGTGGTGAGGGGCTCTTGATCTAGGGAATTGGATCTATGCTCCAGTTCCCTGAATTGAATCTCAATACCTTCCATCCTCCCCCCCCCCACGTACGCTGTATAATCCTACGGGTTTAGCGCTCCCCATGATTATAATTGTAATCTATATTTCAATTTATTTTTTCGTTTGGGTTGAGAGAAGCACCAGTAGTCGGCCATTTTGTTTACCATGGATTCTGCACCACTGGAAATATTTGATTTTCTTAAAAGAGAAGACAATGAGTTTTTCAGAGAGACTCATGAGTAAGACTCAACTGTGTGACAAAACATACCATTCACTAGAAATTTCTCTCTGTCTGTCTGTCTGTCTGTCTCTCTCTCTCTCTCTCTCTCTCCTTATCTATTTACTAAGGTTTTTATAGAGTTTTGTTAACAGATCCCACTTCTGTTTACTAGCTAACAGATGTTCTCTTCCTCACATCATTTTCAAGACTTTTGCTTGTTATGAAACATACAAACATACAAACAGAATCAAATTAATCATCTGTGGGTTAGTGATTTCATTTGGTCACATAACTTTATTTTAACGATGTTATGCTCTTACGAACATGTTTCACACTCGAGACTTTTCAGGAATGATCGCAGAACAAATATTCTTGAAGAGGTACAACCAGAGTGCAGATGTTGTCTTGCTTCGTAGAAGCAAGACAACTTCTCGCAGTATTTGTTTTCCGTTATGTTCAGTTTGATTTTCGCAGATTTATTGTATACTCAAATATTTACTTAGTTTATTCGACAGAAAAAATTATTGTTTTTAAGGCTAAACTCTCCGGTTCGACTAGCTCTTCGGCTTATTCTCCTGGATCTTTTCCCTCCTACACTTCTTCCATTCTCTAGCGCATTTAATTTTGTTCTCTCTACACCTCTGGGTGAGCGAAGGGCTCGTTCTGGCCTTCTCATTATTTCTGTTGCCCTTGGGTAAAATCTCTTCTCTGCTGCCTTACATATTGTTGTCACACATTCCATCATCTCATTGACTGGTTTCCCTGCCAGTTCTCTGTCCCACTGAACCTCGAGGAGGAAGTTCCTCAAGCCTGTGTAGTCCCCTCTCTTGTAGTTTGGCTTCCTCCACACTGCCCTTCCTGCTTCCCTCTCCACCAGTAACTCTACTATGTATTCGAAGCTCAGAACCACATGATCACTAGCTCCGAGGGGCCTTTCATATGTGATATTTTCTATATCTGCACTGCTTAAGGTGAATACTAGGTATACTCTTGCTGGTTCATCTTCTCCTCTTTCTCTGGTAGTGTCCCTAACGTGATGAAATATAAGATTTTCCAGTACCACCTCCAACATCTTTGCTCTCTACGTTTCTGGGCTCCCATGTGGCTCCAGGTTTCCCAGTCGATTTCTTTGTGGTTGAAGTCACCTACAACCAGCAGCTTTGCTCTGCCCATATGCGCCCTTCTGGCCACTTCAGACAGTGTGTCAATCATTGCTTTGTTACTCTCATCATATTCTTATCTTGGCCTCCTGCTATTCTGTGGTGATTTCTCCTCTGTCTCCTCTCTCCTGCTCCTCAAAATCCCATTTTTTTGATGAGCAGTGCCACTCCTCTACCCCTCTGTTCCCTTTGTCTTTCCTCAGGATCTGATATCCCGTTGGAAAGGTGGCATCTGTTATCATTCCTGTGAGCTTGGTTTCTGTGAGAGCTATGATGTCCGGTGTTTCCTCCTTGACTCTTTCATGCCACTCTTCCCACTTATTCGTTATTCCATCCACGTTGGTGTACCATATCTTCAGTTTCCTCTCCAACACTGTGTTCTGGGGACTCTGTAAGGGTGGGGGGCCTGGCAATGGGATTCTGCAGCGTAGTGTGGGGTGGGGGATGTAAGTGTGGACTGTGGTTTGTGTTAGAATAGTGTGTTTGGTTGTGGGGTTCTGGGGGTGGTTTTGTGTGCGCTTGTGCCTGTTGCTCTGCCCTTCTCTGGTTGTCCTCTGCTGATTCTGTCCTTGTCTCTCTTCCTAGTCCCTTTTGCCTCTGTGTTCTCTCCCTCAGCTTTTGTCGTTCTGTTTTTGTTCTGTCTCGGTCTAAGAACACCATCTTGTATGTTGACAATTCCTTCAACTGTGGTTTCTCTTGCAGGATCCTGTTTCACACTGTTTCTTTCTTGAAAATCAGCTTGACCGGCCAATGTCTCCCCTTCAAGTACCCTCCTATTCTCTGAAAATTTACTATCTCAGTCATGTCCTCCTCGCCTATTACTTTGATGATGTTTTCAATCTCCTGTTTTTTTTCTGCTGCCTTTCATTGTTTATTATCCCCTTGCTCTCCTGAAGCCCAGGAATAAACACTGACTTTTCCGTCTCCTCTTCCCATTGCCTTTTCTTCTGTGTCTCTGGGTCCCATTTGTACATGGCCATTGTCTCCCTTGCTTTTTCCTGTAGCTCTTGGTAGCATGGTCGTGCCTCTGCCTGTGTCCTATCCCCCTCTCCACCTTCTCCCCCTCCCCCACTACTATCCCTGCTCCCAACTGCTCTCTTCATTCCTCAGCCCTACTTGGTGTGCTGATAGGGCCTTAGAGTAAGTTTTGTCTCCTTCCTTTTTGTTTGACTCCTCATTCATTGGGGGTTTACTAGCTTCCGATGCTGTGTCTCCTCTGGGAACTAGCCCTATAACTCACTTCAGCCTTATCCTGGCTTCTGCGGCTTTGACTTTTGACTCCCATATCTTCTCCTCCTCCACCCTCTTTTCCAATTTTGCAGAAAGATCTGCCTCCATCCTTTTCTCCATGTGTGTGCAGAAAGCTCACCTAGTTTGCTCTCCCACTCTTGTTCCATCCTTTTGTATTGCTTTTCTAGCCATTCTTCCCAACCAGGACTATTATCCTCTGAGCCTTCGACTTCCCTTTTGAGCCACCATTTTGTACTCGCCTAGTTGAGGTTGCAGGGGTCGAGTCCAAGCTCCTGGCCCCGCCTCTTCACTGGTCGCTACTAGGTCACTCTCCCTGAACCATGAGCTTTATCATACCTCTGCTTAAAGCTATGTATGGATCCTGCCTCCACTACATCGCTTCCCAAACTATTCCACTCCCTGACTGCCGTGGCTGAAGAAATACTTCCTAACATCCCTGTGATTCATCTGTGTCTTCAACTTCCAACTGTGTCCCCTTGTTGCTGTGTCCAGTCTCTGGAACATCCTGTCTTTGTTCACCTTGTCAATTTCTCTCAGTATTTGTATGTCGTTATCATGTCCCCCCTATCTCTTCTGTCCTCCAGTGTCGTCAGGTTGATTTCCCTTAACCTCTCCTCGTAGGACATACCTCTTAGCTCTGGAACTAGTCTTGTTGCAAACCTTTGCACTTTCTCTAGTTTCTTTACGTGCTTGGCTAGGTGTGGGTTCCAAACTGGTGCTGCATACTCCAATATGGGCCTAACGTACACAGCGTACAGGGTCCTGAACGATTCCTTATTAAGATGTCGGAATGCTGTTCTGAGGTTTGCTAGGCGCCCACATGCTGCAGCAGTTATTTGGTTGATGTGCGCTTCAGGAGATGTGCCTGGTGTTATACTCATCCCAAGATCTTTTTCCTTGAGTGAGGTTTGTAGTCTCTGGCCCCCCTAGACTGTACTCCGTCTGCAGTCTTCTTTCCCCTTCCCTAATCTTCATGACTTTGCGCTTGGTGGGATTGAACTCCAGGAGCCAATTGCTGGACCAGGTCTGCAGTCTGTCCAGATCCCTTTGTAGTTCTGCCTGGTCTTCGATCGAGTGAATTCTTCTCATCAACTTCACGTCATCTGCAAACAGGGACACCTCAGAGTCTATTCCTTCCGTCATGTCGTTCACGAATACCAGAAACAGCACTGGTGCTAGGACTGACCCCTGTGGGACCCCGCTGGTCATAGGTGCCCACTCTGACAGCTCGCCACGTACCATGACTCGCTGCTGTGTTCCTGACAAATATTCCCTGATCCATTGTAGTGTCTTCCCTGTTATCCCTGCTTGGTCCTCCAGTTTTTGCACTAATCACTTGTGTGGAACTGTGTCAAACGCCTTCTTGCAGTCCAAGAAAATGCAATCCACCCACCTCTCTCTTGTCTTACTGCTGTCACCATGTCATAGAACTCCAGTAGGTTTGTGACACAGGATTTCCCGTCCCTGAAACCATGTTGGCTGCTGTTAATGAGATCATTCCTTTCTAGGTGTTCCACCACTCTTCTCCTGATAATCTTCTCCATGACTTTGCACACTATACATGTCAGTGACACTGGTCTGTAGTTTAGTGCTTCATGTCTGTCTCCTTTTTTAAAGATTAGGACTACATATGTGTGTGTGTGTGTGTGTGTGTGTGTGTACTCACATAGTTGATGTTGCGGGGGTCGAGTCCGAGCTCCTGGCCCCTGTGTGTGTGTGTGTGTGTGTGGTGGGATGGATGGGTTATTAATACATTCTATCTTGTCTATTTTATTGCACTAATATTTGCTCAAGATATAACTCTCTCTAATAACACACACTGGCAATCATATCAATTATTTTCTCAACAAATTTAACTCGGAATCTAATTTCCTTTTCGAGAAACGAATGGATTATTTTTAATGCCCCTATTTAAATTTATTATGTATTTGTAAATTAATTTTAAATTACTAAATACGCTTCGAAAATGGTAAATTGCACCAAGTTTTCTCACGAACTTGTCGCTAATCTCACACGACTTAGAGAACTTTGGGAATTTTTAAATAAAGGACATTTGCGAGGCTTATAATGTTCTTGATGTTCGGAAGTTTAGTTTACCAAGACTGAGAAGAATAACTTCCACGACACTCGTTAAGGTCTCAGTTCTCCTGTATACTACCTGCACCAATACTTTATTCCTTAAAACTGGGATAAAATTAAAATCTTTGGTAAGGAGGGAAGGGGAGGGGAAGGAAGAAGGATGGAAATGAGTAAAGGTGTTTGGGGTAGAAGAGGAGGAAAATAAAAGAAAATTGCCTAACCACTTAAGTTTTTTAATTTATAATGTGTGTGAGAGTATGTGTGTACTCACCTGTTTGTGGTTGCAGGGGTCTATTCATAGCTCCTGGGCCCACCTCGTCACTGGTCGCTACTAGATCCACTCTCTCCCTGCTCTTTGAGCTGTATCGTATCACTTCTTGAAACTATGTATGGATCCTGCCTGCACTACATCACTCTCCAGATTACTCCCATTACTGACAGCTCTATGACGAAATACTTCCTAACATCCCTGTGACTCATTTGAGTCTTCAACTTCCAGATGTGACCTCTTGATACTGTGCCGCATTCTGACACATTCTGTCCCTCTCCACCTTGTTAGTTGCTACCAGTATTTTGTATGTCGTTACCACGTGCCCCCTATTCCTCCTGTCCTCCACTGTCGTCAGGCTGATTTCCCTTAACCTCTCCTCGTAAGTGTACAGAGTCTTGAACGATTCCTTACTAAGGTGTCGAAACGCTATTCTTAGGTTTGCCAGGCGCCCATATGATGCAGGAGTTATTTGGTTTATATGCGCCTCAGGAGATGTGCTCGGTGTTATACTCACCCCAAAATCCTTTTCTTTGAGTGAGGTTTACTACCATATAGAAAGCCGCTTGTTATGCAGAGCATTTCCCGCAAGTTAGCGGATGCGACGCACACCAGTTGACTAACACCCAGATACCTATTTTACTGATAAGTGAACAGGGACAACAGGTGTCTTAAGGAAACACGTCCCAATGTTTGCATCCGTAACGGGGGTCATTGTGCGAGCCGAGTGCGTTAGCAATCGAGCTACGGGACGGAGCTTCTGGTTTGAAGGATATAAGTAGGAGACAGAAGGTTTACTTTCTTGGGGCTAGGATGGAGGATGGATGTCATTAGTCGTCTTGACCTCATTATGAATGATAATGGGGTCAATCCTATTGCTTGCCACAGTCCTGAAGTCAATGATGTTGGCAAGCATAGAAGTGAGGATTTGATTAGTAAGTGTAATGCAGCAATACGCATAGTTAGGAAGAAGGGAGGGCGCCAGATATATGTGGCATTTTGCCAAGAAGCGGAGTTGGAATGAATGGTTTTCCAGGCCAAATGATGTTAACTGGTGGCTGGACAGTCACTGTAAGGTTAATGAACTATTTCTATGGCAGAACTGTTATGTATGGCAGGGATGGTGTTCGTATATGTAAGACTTGGATGAGGGTGTTACATAGCAAACTGGAGGGAGCTGTAGGGCTTTAAACTATGAATATGGAGATACATGGGCTAGGGCTTATTATCCTTCTTAAGGAATGACTCAGGAAATCGTAATGACACGATTGCAAACAAACCATACCACTGGCGGGGTTAGAACCCGCGATCAGAGAGTCAGCCACTGGGCCAGCTAGCCACAATAGTGAGGGAGGTGTGTAGTGAGGGAGGTGTGTAGTGAGGGAGGTCATGTTAACATGATCAATGTTTCTAATCGGATGTACTGGTAAAAACGTACATTTTAATTATTAATATTATTATTATCACAGTTATTATTATTTTCATGATTGTTATTTTTATCGTTATAATAGCTAAGTGTACAAAGATTAAAAACCCGTTTAATTTATTATATATATATATATATATATATATATATATATATATATATATATATATATATATATATATATATATATATGAAATAAGATCATAGTAAACAGGTAATTTCAGAATATGCAAAAACAACCACTGTGAAAGAATAGAGGAATTCGTGACTACTCACATTATCAAGGGAAATGTGAGTAGAGAGAGAGAGAGAGAGAGAGAGAGAGAGAGAGAGAGAGAGAGAGAGAGAGAGAGAGAGAGAGAGAGAGAGAGAGAGAGAAATTCCAAGCGCTTTCGTGACTACTCGCAGTATGTAATGCATCAATGGAAGGCATATAAAGGGACTAGACCCTTTATATGCCTTCCTTTGATGCATTACTTTTATTGTTCCTTGATAATGTGAGTAGTCACGAAAGCACTTGGAATTTCTCTCTCTCTCTCTCTCTCTCTCTCTCTCTCTCTCTCTCTCTCTCTACTCACATTTTCCCTCTCTCTACTCACATTTTCTCTCTACTCACATTTTCTCTCTCTCTACTCACATTTTCCTTGATAATGTGAGTAGTCACGAATTTCTCTATTCTTTCACAGTGGTTGTTTTTGCATATTCTGAAATCACCTGTTTACTATGATCTTATTGCATATATTATATATATAACACGTCGACCGCTTCCCACTGAGGCAGGGTGACACTTTCACCCTCATTCATACATGTCCCTCCGAACTGTCAATATCCCAGACGCCCTCCATTAAAGTGCAGACAATGTGCTTCACACCACCAGGACTCAAGTCCGGTTCACCGGTTTTCCTGTCTGCAAATCAGTTTAAGGCCCAAATAAGAAATCATCTCATCAGCCAAAATTAACCAGACAAACCATACCTAACCACCACCAGTTTCTCAAAAGCTACTGATATTGTGCTGATGAATGCTCAGCCAGTTACTGCTTCGAAATTAGGATGTCTGTTCTTTTCAGTATTTCAAATATTAGTAGATTGTAATACAGTACATCATAATGTAAATTCCAATGTAATACCAATATCATTTTTTTAAATAGTACTAAATTGTAATACATCATTTTGTAAATTGTTTAAACTATTACACTGTAATACTGTAATCTTTATTATCTAATTCAATAGTGTAAAAAGTCTCTACTGGACTTATCAGAACTATATAGCATCACCTGTTATAATCAAGTTTCCTGTGCTCAGTCTGACTCATCTAATGACCATATGAACTATGTATTATTTCCTTACTATTCTTATTTTAATCTTTAAGTTTGCCCGAAATGTTCAGCATACAGAGGGGTTTTAGGCATGTACACCCAACTATTATATTCCTCTGTACAACCATGTAATTTGCCAAAATAAAAATCTAATCTAATCTAAATTCCATCGCAAAATATTACCCTGCTCACACTCTCACTGCAACAGTTCGTTAGATACCAAAAAACATTCTTCTCTCCTTTTACTCCTGTCTAAGACGCTAATGCAAGCTTGCTGGAAGTTCAAACCTTTTGCCCACAAAAACCTCCTTTACTCCCTCCAACCTTTTCAGGGACGACCCCTACCCTGCCTTCCTTCTACAGATTTGAACGCTTTCGCAGTCATTCTACTTTGTTCCATTCTCTCTAAATGACCAAACAACCTCAACAGCTCCTCCTCAACCCTCTGACTAATAGTTTTAGCAATTCTACATCTCCTCCATATCTCCACAGTACACATTCTCTGCACAATATTTAGACCACACATTGCCTTTATATAGGACATCTCCAATGCCTCCAGCCGCCTCCTCGCTGCAGCATTTACAACCCAAACTTCACACCCAAATAAGAGTGTTGGTACCGCTATACTCTCGTACATTCCCTTCTTTGACTCCATGGATAACGTTTGCTCAACTAGCCATTCACCATTTTTCCTTCATCAGTTCTATGATTAACCTCCTCCATCATAAACCCATCTGTTGACAAGTCAACTCCCAAATATTTGAAAACATTCACTTCTTCCATACTCCCTTTCTCCAATGAAATATTAATTTTTTCTTTATCTAAATCGCTTGATACTCTCATCACCTTACTCTTATCAATATTCACTTTCAACTTTCTACATTTACACACACTCCCAAACTCGTCCACTAACCTTTGCAACTTTTATTTAGAATCCCCCGTAAGCACAGAATCATCAGCAAAAAGTAAGTGTCAATTTCCATTTTGTATTTGATTCCCAATAATTTAATCTCACCTCTTCCCCAGCACCCAACACCATGGTGACATTACACATCTCTTAAGACCTGTTTTTACCGGGAAGTATTCTCCCTCTTTCCTGCACACCTTAACCTCAGCCTCACTATCCTCATAAAAACAAACTCTTTACAGCCTTTAGTAACTTACCTTTTCCATACACTTGCAACATCTGCCACATTGCTCCCCTAGTATCGATGGAACATGAGGCGAGTTTAGAGCAATGACTTGAAGTTCAAGGAAATAATGATATCAAAGAGTAATGGGATGAGAATAACACTAAATTTTCTTTGAATATGACAAATCTTAACACAACACAGTTCATCAGAGAATATTTAGTTAGAAGCACATACACAGTGATATTAACCTCGTTCTTTACCTGAAACTCTAATATACGTATTCTGAAACTGTTAAACCATAAACTCATAAATATACCAAGATGTATAAGGATTTGTGTTTCAGTAAATTAATTACAGAGGATGACGAGTGCAACGGCAATTATCAAAGAGCACTTTCCTCAGGCTTCTTATATACTCAAAGGTATTAACGCTAATAATAATCCAAGCTTTAAGAAATATTAGCTGAGCAAACACCAGCAGGATAGCACCAACAGGATAACAAGACCAGGAAAACACCAGTAGGATAACACCAGCAGGATAACACCAGCGGAGGTGTATAGCCCTTGTGGCTTAGCGCTTCTTTTTAATTATAATAATAACACCAGCAGAATAACACCAGCGGGGTAACACCAGCAGGATAACAAGAGCAGGATAAGAGCAGGATATCACCAGCAGGATAACACCAGCGGGATTCCAACAGCAGGATAACACCAGCGGGATTACAACAGCAGAATAACACCAGCAAGATAACACCGGCAGGATAACACCAGCAGTATAACACCAGCGGGATAACACCAGCAGGATAACACCAGCAGGATAACACCTGCAGGATAACACCTGCAGGATAACACCTGCAGGATAACACCTGCAAGATAACACCGGCAGGACAACACCCGCAGGATAATTGCGAGATTACCGGGCAATTAGACTTGGGTATATCATGCATATTGACATAAACATTTACCTTCGTTATAGAATACTGAGGAGAACTATTCTCAAGTGATATAATAATAAGAAACTAACAGAAAAAAAAATCCTTGATAATAACAAGAAAAAAAACATATTTTTTAAGGAGACTACAATGAAAATCCCAAAAGAATAATCGAGTAAGTAAGTTTAAGTCAGGAAAACAGTTTTTACCTGGATTCCACTGATGCGTATAATTTTTTTTTTTAAGATTGTATCAGTGATAAGGAATCATTGATGGGAGGTGCAGGACACTACCTAAACTTCAACTCTAATCAAATTCAACTCCTCAAACTACACACTAAATATTGTGGAAATTGAAAAGGGAATGAGGGGGAAAAATCGAGGATGTTGTCAAGAAAGTTACTAACCTAAAAAGAGAATTACATATAGCATTGGTTGTTGATTTAAAGGAAATTATTTTTGGTTCATTTCATTTCTGTTTCCCGTCGATGTGTGATATGTGAAGTGATGACCTGGAGTTTACCTGGAGAGGGTTCCGGGGGGTCACGCGCCCCCGCGGCTCGGTCTGAGACCAGGTCTCATATACTCGTGTACAGTTCAGAACGTTTTCTCTAATAAACGTCGTGAACAGTACACAAATGTCTATTTCCAAATCTCGGTATTAAAATACCATTTTCTCAGACGTTTATAATTTCTTTTCGGCAGTTTGTCTCGAGTCTTCAGTGTCAGGTCACTCCTGCTCTGCCCTGAGTTTACACTCTGTGCTGAGTTTACACTGTGCTGAGTTTACACTGTGTGCTGAGTTTACAGTGTGTGCTGAGTTCACACTCTGCCCTGAGTTGACACTCTGCCCTGAGTTTACACTCTGCCCTGAGTTTACACTCTGCCCTGAGTTTACACTCTGTGCTGAGTTTACACTCTGTGCTGAGTTTAGACTTTCCCTGATACAGTTAAGGAATCAAAAATTTGAATAATTGTGAGTCAGAAGATTGTGTGTGTCTTAATGTTTTGCTGGAGGCAGCGTTGCCGGTACCTCTCACAACTGTGCTGGAGGCAGCGTTGCCGGTACCTCTCACAACTGTGCTGGAGGCAGCGTTGCCGGTATCTCTCACAACTGTGCTGGAGGCAGCGTTGCCGGTATCTCTCACAACTGTGCTGGAGGCAGCGTCGCCGGTACCTCTCACAACTGTGCTGGAGGCAGCGTCGCCGGTACCTCTCACAACTGTGCTGGAGGCAGCGTCGCCGGTATCTCTCACAACTGTGCTGGAGGCAGCGTTGCCGGTATCTCTCACAACTGTGCTGGAGGCAGCGTTGCCGGTACCTCTCACAACTGTGCTGGAGGCAGCGTTGCCGGTACCTCTCACAACTGTGCTGGAGGCAGCGTTGCCGGTATCTCTCACAACTGTGCTGGAGGCAGCGTTGCCGGTACCTCTCACAACTGTGCTGGAGGCAGCGTTGCCGGTACCTCTCACAACTGTGCTGGAGGCAGCGTCGACGGTACCTCTCACAACTGTGCTGGAGGCAGCGTTGCCGGTACCTCTCACAACTGTACTGGAGGCAGCGTTGCCGGTACCCCTCACAACTGTGCTGGAGGCAGCGTAGCCGGTATCTCTCACAACTGTGCTGGAGGCAGCGTTGCCGGTACCTCTCACAACTGTGCTGGAGGCAGCGTAGCCGGTATCTCTCACAACTGTGCTGGAGGCAGCGTAGCCGGTATCTCTCACAACTGTGCTGGAGGCAGCGTAGCCGGTATCTCTCACAACTGTGCTGGAGGCAGCGTAGCCGGTATCTCTCACAACTGTGCTGGAGGCAGCGTTGCCGGTACCTCTCACAACTGTGCTGGAGGCAGCGTAGCCGGTATCTCTCACAACTGTGCTGGAGGCAGCGTCGCCGGTACCTCTCACAACTGTGCTGGAGGCAGCGTAGCCGGTACCTCTCACAACTGTGCTGGAGGCAGCGTAGCCGGTACCTCTCACAACTGTGCTGGAGGCAGCGTAGCCGGTACCTCTCACAACTGTGCTGGAGGCAGCGTAGCCGGTACCTCTCACAACTGTGCTGGAGGCAGCGTAGCCGGTATCTCTCACAACTGTGCTGGAGGCAGCGTCGCCGGTACCTCTCACAACTGTGCTGGAGGCAGCGTAGCCGGTACCTCTCACAACTGTGCTGGAGGCAGCGTAGCCGGTATCTCTCACAACTGTGCTGGAGGCAGCGTCGCCGGTACCTCTCACAACTGTGCTGGAGGCAGCGTAGCCGGTACCTCTCACAACTGTGCTGGAGGCAGCGTCGCCGGTACCTCTCACAACTGCCGGTAGCCGGTCTCTCACAACTGTGCTGGAGGCAGCGTATCTCTCACAACTGCTGGAGGCAGCGTCGCCGGTATCTCTCACAACTGTGCTGGAGGCAGCGTCCGCTCTCACAACTGTGCTGGATCTATCTCACAACTGTGCTGGAGGCAGCGTAGCCGGTATCTCTCACAACTGTGCTGGAGGCAGCGTAGCCGGTATCTCTCAGGCAACTGTGCTGGAGGCAGCGTCGCCGGTATCTCTCACAACTGTGCTGGAGGCAGCGTAGCCGGTATCTCTCACAACTGTGCTGGAGGCAGCGTAGCCGGTATCTCTCACAACTGTGCTGGAGGCAGCGTAGCCGGTATCTCTCACAACTGTGCTGGAGGCAGCGTAGCCGGTATCTCTCACAACTGTGCTGGAGGCAGCGTAGCCGGTATCTCTCACAACTGTGCTGGAGGCAGCGTCGCCGGTACCTCTCACAACTGTGCTGGAGGCAGCGTAGCCGGTATCTCTCACAACTGTGCTGGAGGCAGCGTAGCCGGTATCTCTCACAACTGTGCTGGAGGCAGCGTCGCCGGTACCTCTCACAACTGTGCTGGAGGCAGCGTCGCCGGTACCTCTCACAACTGTGCTGGAGGCAGCGTCGCCGGTACCTCTCACAACTGTGCTGGAGGCAGCGTCGCCGGTACCTCTCACAACTGTGCTGGAGGCAGCGTAGCCGGTATCTCTCACAACTGTGCTGGAGGCAGCGTCGCCGGTACCTCTCACAACTGTGCTGGAGGCAGCGTAGCCGGTATCTCTCACAACTGTGCTGGAGGCAGCGTCGCCGGTACCTCTCACAACTGTGCTGGAGGCAGCGTTGCCGGTACCTCTCACAACTGTGCTGGAGGCAGCGTAGCCGGTACCTCTCACAACTGTGCTGGAGGCAGCGTAGCCGGTACCTCTTACAACTGTGCTGGAGGCAGCTGTACCTCTCACAACTGCTGGAGGCAGCGTAGCCGGTACCTCTCACAACTGTGCTGGAGGCAGCGTAGCCGGTACCTCTCACAACTGTGCTGGAGGCAGCGTAGCCGGTGTGCTGGAGGCAGCGTAGCCGGTACCTCTCACAACTGTGCTGGAGGCAGCGTCGCCGGTACCTCTCACAACTGTGCTGGAGGCAGCGTAGCCGGTATCTCTCACAACTGTGCTGGAGGCAGCGTCGCCGGTATCTCTCACAACTGTGCTGGAGGCAGCGTCGCCGGTACCTCTCACAACTGTGCTGGAGGCAGCGTAGCCGGTATCTCTCACAACTGTGCTGGAGGCAGCGTAGCCGGTATCTCTCACAACTGTGCTGGAGGCAGCGTCGCCGGTACCTCTCACAACTGTGCTGGAGGCAGCGTCGCCGGTACCTCTCACAACTGTGCTGGAGGCAGCGTCGCCGGTACCTCTCACAACTGTGCTGGAGGCAGCGTCGCCGGTACCTCTCACAACTGTGCTGGAGGCAGCGTAGCCGGTATCTCTCACAACTGTGCTGGAGGCAGCGTCGCCGGTACCTCTCACAACTGTGCTGGAGGCAGCGTTGCCGGTACCTCTCACAACTGTGCTGGAGGCAGCGTAGCCGGTACCTCTCACAACTGTGCTGGAGGCAGCGTAGCCGGTACCTCTTACAACTGTGCTGGAGGCAGCGTAGCCGGTACCTCTCACAACTGTGCTGGAGGCAGCGTAGCCGGTACCTCTCACAACTGTGCTGGAGGCAGCGTAGCCGGTACCTCTCACAACTGTGCTGGAGGCAGCGTAGCCGGTACCTCTCACAACTGTGCTGGAGGCAGCGTAGCCGGTACCTCTCACAACTGTGCTGGAGGCAGCGTAGCCGGTACCTCTCACAACTGTGCTGGAGGCAGCGTAGCCGGTACCTCTCACAACTGTGCTGGAGGCAGCGTCGCCGGTACCTCTCACAACTGTGCTGGAGGCAGCGTCGCCGGTACCTCTCACAACTGTGCTGGAGGCAGCGTAGCCGGTATCTCTCGCAACTTTGGAAGTGCATATTAACAGAGTTAAAAATGGATGTATGCTGAGAGGTTTTAGTGAGAGAGAAGCTTGATGGCAGGATGACAAGTGAATGATAATACCTGAAGAACAATGAAGGAAATGACAAGAAAATGAGGAAAATGAACCAAAATGTGAGAGTGTGTGTGTGTGTGAGAGAGAGAGAGAGAGAGAGAGAGAGAGAGAGAGAGAGAGAGAGAGAGAGAGAGACACTGGAGTCATGAAAACAGAGAGCAGAAGACCAAGTCCACCTTGTAACTATCTTCTTGGAATAGCTAACTATGTCTATCTCCATTAAAGACAGAGAGTCGTATATTATCTAGATCTTTGAGGCAAAGCTAGTAAAGCAGATGGCTCTCTCATCATCCTCCTTCGCTCTCTCTCCACTGCCGAAAATAAAACAGAATAAAACCATAACATATTGGAAAGAAACACCGTGAAATTTATCGAAGTGAAGAAAGTGAATAGAAGGAATAAGATCTAACTGCTACTGCATAATTAATACCGTTTTTATAGTAGTACTCGTGTCATTCCACCGTGTACCGTTGCTAAGGTAACTACTAGTGTCATTCCACCGTGTACCGTTGCTATGGTAACTACTAGTGTCATTCCACCGTGTACCGTTGCTATGGTAACTACTAGTGTCATTCCACCGTGTACCGTTGCTATGGTAACTACTAGTGTCATTCCACCGTGTACCGTTGCTATGGTAACTACTAGTGTCATTCCACCGTGTACCGTTGCTATGGTAACTACTAGTGTCATTCCACCGTGTACCGTTGCTATGGTAACTACTAGTGTCATTCCACCGTGTACCGTTGCTATGGTAACTACTAGTGTCATTCCACCGTGTACCGTTGCTATGGTAACTACTAGTGTCATTCCACCGTGTACCGTTGCTATGGTAACTACTAGTGTCATTCCACCGTGTACCGTTGCTATGGTAACTACTAGTGTCATTCCACCGTGTACCGTTGCTATGGTAACTACTAGTGTCATTCCACCGTGTACCGTTGCTATGGTAACTACTAGTGTCATTCCACCGTGTACCGTTGCTATGGTAACTACTAGTGTCATTCCACCGTGTACCGTTGCTATGGTAACTACTAGTGTCATTCCACCGTGTACCGTTGCTATGGTAACTACTAGTGTCATTCCACCGTGTACCGTTGCTATGGTAACTACTAGTGTCATTCCACCGTGTACCGTTGCTATGGTAACTACTAGTGTCATTCCACCGTCCTCCGTTGCTATGGTAACTACTAGTGTCATTCCACCGTCCTCCGTTGCTATGGTAACTACTAGTGTCATTCCACCGTGTACCGTTGCTAAGGTAACTAGTGTCATTCCACCGTGTACCGTTGCTATGGTAACTAGTGTCATTCCACCGTGTACCGTTGGTATGGTAACTAGTGACATTCCACCGTGTACCGTTGCTATGGTAACTAGTGTCATTCCTCCGTGTACCGTTGCTATGGTAACTAGTGTCATTCCACCGTGTACCGTTGCTATTGTAACTAATAGTGTCATTCCACCGTGTATCGTTGCTATGGTAAGTACTCATGTTATTCCACCGTGTACCGTTGCTATGGTAACTACTAGTGTCATTCCACCGTGTATCGTTGCTATGGTAAGTACTCGTGTCATTCCACCGTGTACCGTTGCTATGGTAACTACTAGTGTCATTCCACCGTGTACCGTTGCTATGATAACTATTAGTGTTATTCCACCGTGTACCGTTGCTATGGTAAGTACTCGTGTCATTCCACCGTGTACCGTTGCTATGGTAACTAGTGTCATTCCACCGTGTACCGTTGCTATTGTAGCTAGTGTCGTTCCACCTTGTACCGTTGCTATGGTAAGTACTCGTGTCATTGCACCGTGTACCGTTGCTATGGTAACTACTAGTGTCATTCCACCGTGTATCGTTGCTATGGTAAGTACTCGTGTCATTCCACCGTGTACCGTTGCTATGGTAACTACTAGTGTCATTCCACCGTGTACCGTTGCTATGGTAAGTACTCGTGTCATTCCACCGTGTACCGTTGCTATGGTAACTAGTGTCATTCCACCGTGTACCGTTGCTATGGTAACTAGTGTCATTCCACCGTGTACCGTTGCTATGGTAACTATTAGTGTTATTCCACCGTGTACCGTTGCTAAGGTAAATACTCGTGTCATTCCACCGTGTACCGTTGCTATGGTAACTACTAGTGTCATTCCACCGTGTACCGTTGCTATGGTAACTAGTGTCATTCCACCGTGTACCGTTGCTATGGTAACTACTCGTGTTATTCCACCGTGCACAGTTGCTATGGTAACTACTCGTGTCATTCCACCGTGTACCGTTGGTATGGTAACTAGTGTCATTCCACCGTGTACCGTTGCTATGGTAGCTACTAGTGTCATTCCACCGTGTACCGTTGCTATGGTAACTACTAGTGTCATTCCACCGTGTACCGTTGCTATGGTAAGTACTAGTGTCATTCCACCGTGTACCGTTGCTATGGTAACTAGTGTCATTCCACCGTGTACCGTTGCTATGGTAACTAGTGTCATTCCACCGTGTACCGTTGCTATGGTAAGTACTCGTGTCATTGCACCGTGTACCGTTCTATGGTAACTAGTGTCATTCCACCGTGTACCGTTGCTATGGTAAGTACTCGTGTCATTCCACCGTGTACCTTTGCTATGGTAAGTACTCGTGTCATTCCACCGTGTACCGTTGCTATGGTAACTACTAGTGTCATTCCACCGTGTACCGTTGCTATGGTAACTAGTGTCATTCCACCGTGTACCGTTGCTATGGTAACTATTAGTGTTATTCCACCGTGTACCGTTGCTATGGTAAATACTCGTGTCATTCCACCGTGTACCGTTGCTATGGTAACTAGTGTCATTCCACCGTCTATCGTTGCTGTGGTAACTACTAGTGTCATTCCACCGTGTACCGTTGCTATGGTAACTAGTGTCATTCCACCGTGTACCGTTGCTATGGTAACTAGTGTCATTCTACCGTGCACCGTTGCTGTGGTAACTACTCGTGTCATTCTACCGTGCACAGTTGCTATGGTAACTACTCGTGTCATTCCACCGTGTACAGTTACTATGGTAACTACTCGTGTCATTCCACCGTGTACCGATGGCATGGTAACTAGTGTCGTTCCACCGTGTACCGTTGCTATGGTAACTAGTGTCATTCCGCCGTGTACCGTTGCTACGGTAACTACTAGTGTCATTCCACCGTGTATCGTTGCTATGGTAAGTACTCGTGTCATTCCACTGTGTACCTTTGCTATGGTAAGTACTCGTGTCATTCCACCGTGTACCGTTGCTATGGTAACTACTAGTGTCATTCCACCGTGTACCATTGCTATGGTAACTATTAGTGTCATTCCACCGTGTACCGTTGCTATGGTAACTAGTGTCATTCCACCGTGTACCGTTGCTATGGTAACTACTAGTGTCATTCCACCGTGTACCGTTGCTATGGTAGTGTCATTCCACCGTGTACCGTTGCTATTTTAAGTACTCGTGTCATTCCACCGTGTACCGTTCTATGGTAACTACTAGTGTCATTCCACCTTGAACCGTTGCTATGGTAAGTACTCGTGTCATTCCACCGTGTACCTTTGCTATGGTAGGTACTCGTGTCATTCCACCGTGTACCGTTGCTATGGTAAGTACTCGTTTCATTCCACCGTGTACCGTTGCTATGGTATCTACTAGTGTCATTCCACCGTGTACCGTTGCTATGGTAACTAGTGTCATTCCACCGTGTACCGTTGCTATGGTAACTATTAGTGTTATTCCACCGTGTACCGTTGCTATGGTAAGTACTCGTGTCATTCCACCGTGTACCGTTGCTATGGTAACTAGTGTCATTCCACCGTGTACCGTTGCTATGGTAACTACTAGTATCATTCCACCGTGTACCGTTGCTATGGTAAGTACTAGTGTCATTCCACCGTGTACCGTTGCTATGGTAAGTACTCGTGTCATTCCACCGTGTACCGTTGCTATGGTAACTAGTGTCATTACACCGTGTACCGTTGCTATGGTAACTACTAGTGTCATTCCACCGTGTACCGTTGCTATGGTAACTAGTGTCATTCCACCATCTACTTCTAGCACTACTACTAAAAAGCTCGTATGTCTGTTAACTGACCGTCGTATTACAGTTGCTAAAAACGTTTGTAATCAGTTTCAATATCATGTAATGGCTGAATTTCTTGAGTTTGTAATTAATTTCCCTTCTAAATAGGACTTATTCCTACCAAGAATTATTAATTTTATTCATTAAAGATTCGCCGGTATTCTCCCGGCCCGGGCCTTTTCCAAATGGTGGCCCGGCCTTGGCTCCCTGTCTTGGGAGTGTCTGAGACCTAAGTCTCCCATGGGAGGAGGCACAAGTACCCCCTCATCTTTGGGATCAACTGTCCCCAGGCCTAGCCACAAGCCAGGCCTCTCTGGTCTGCCATCCCCGCCCCAAGGGGACTAATGATAATGGTAGGCTTGTGAGCTGCTAGCTCCGACTCAGGCACCTACCCTGCCCTAGAAGGGCTGGGCATGGTGTCGATCTACCAAGAATTGAACTAATGAGAAAGTCAGTTTTCCGAGAGACCTATTTTAACCAAGTCCCCTAGCTTAATGCTCCTATATTTTAAATTATTGAACTTGAGATAATGTGGTGACGTGTACTTAGCTCTGTGAAAACCTGTTTGCGCGCTCTCTACGAATTGAAGCAAGATGCCCTCCATTGAGCAACTTTACCAACAGCTTAAGGAAGAATTGAGGATGGCGAAGATGGAGATTCGGCGACTGACCGAGGAAAACAAGAAGATTCGTAGTAGTCCTCCTGTTTTGAGTCCTCAGGTCAAGAAGGGAAACTGGTCAGTGGCTGGACAGCAGGGAACGAAGTTGACGATCAAGAAGACGAATGGAAAGGTAGAAACGATAAAGAAGAAAGAGACTGCCGTGGAAACTGTTGTGGAAACATCTAATACATTCTCAGTGCTACCCGACGAATGTGAGTCGACTGCTGGGAACATCACGACGAACGACACCAAGGAAGGTAAGAATATAGTTGTTGGGGATAGCCAAGTTAGGTATATGGATAGGGCGTTCTGCTTGAAGGACAGGAGTAGGAGACAGAGAGTTTGCTTTCCTGGGGCTGGGATGGAGGATATTGTTAGCCGTCTGGATGACATCATGAAAGGTAATCGGAGCAATCCTATTATCTGTCTCAGTGCTGGAGGCAACGATGTTGGCAGACGTAGGAGTGAAGACCTGATTAGCAGGTATAGGTCAGCAATAAAAATAATTAGGAGTAAGGGTGAGAACCCTATCATATGTGGTATTTTGCCAAGGAGAGGAGTTGGAAATGAATGGTTGTCCAGGGCAATTGGTGTCAATTGCTGGCTGGACAAATACTGTAAGGAAAATGCGGTAACATTCATTGACAACTGGGACCTCTTCTATGGCAGAGATGACATGTATGCCAGGGATGGGGCTCACTTATCTAGGTCTGGGGTGGTAGCACTGGCAACTGCAGTGGAGGGAGCAGTTAGGACTTTAAACTAGGAATAGTTAGTGGTATGGGTTTTGGCAGGAAAACAGTGAAGTCCCAGTGTAGTAATATTACGAGTTCAAGGGGGAACTAGTAATTAGCAGAACGAGGTAGATATTGAAAAGCCAGGGACTTTGGGTGATAAGGACAGTAATAGGTTTAGTAGAAAAACAGAAACGAACAGGAAGGGTAAAGAGAAAGCAGAGTCTTTCAATGTTTATTATGCTAATTGCCGTAGTGCTAGGAATAAGATGGACGAGTCGAGATTAATTGCTATTGCAGGTAACATTGATGTATTTGCCTTAACTGAGACGTGGTTTAATTCAAAAAGTCGGGACATGCCTGCGGAATGTCATATTCAGGGTTTTAAATTGTTCCAAGTAGATAGAAGTATCGGGAAGGGGGGTGGGGTGGCATTGTATGTCCGAGATCGCTTGAACTGTTGCATAAAAACGGGTATTAAGTCTGAAGTAACACATACAGAGTCTGTTTGGATAGAATTTTCAGAGGGGCATGAAAAACTGATTTTAGGAGTGATATAATACCGTCCCCCAAACTTAGATAGGGACCAAGGGAGACTACTATGGGAGGAAATTGTTAAGGCCACAAGGCACGATAATGTAGTAATTCTAGGAGACTTTAACTTTAGTCATATTGATTGGAATTTCTTGACTGGGAATTTAGAATCATACGACTTCTTAGAAGTAGTTCAGGATTGTTTTTTGAAGCAGTTTGTGACAGAACCTACAAGGGGAAATAACCTGATTGACTTAGTTATGGCAAACAATGAATCCCTTGTTAATAATTTAGAAATTTCAGAAGAACTGGGTGCTAGCGACCACAAATCAATTACATTTAGCATTGAATGGAAGTACGATAGTAGCGATAACTCAGTAACAGTCCCAGATTTTCGCTTAGCAGATTACGATGGGCTTAGTGAACACTTATCATCTGTTGACTGGGGTAACGAAGTGAGCTATCAATATGACAGTTTTCTGAACACTATACATGCTGCTCAAAGAACGTTTATCCCATATAAAGAAATTAGATCAAATAGAAATGACCCAAAATGGATGAATAATAGGCTCAAATATCTACTAGGGCATAAGAAAGGAATTTATAGGCGTATCAAAAGAGGTGAGGGTCATCTTATGAATCAGTATATTGACATTAAGAGGGACATTAAAAAGGGGATAAGAAAAGCTAAAAGGGACTATGAAATTTAAGTTGCTAGGGATTCTAAAACTAACCCAAAAAGTTTTTTCCAGGTCTATTGAACAAAAGTTATAGATAAGATAGGTCCCCTTAAAAATAACTATGGGCACCTTACTGACAAAGAGAATGAAATGTGCTCGATTTTTAATAATTATTTTCTCTCAGTTTTTACACAGGAAGACACTAACAATATTCCAGTAATTAATTTTTATAGTGGGCTAGAAGAAGATAAATTATGTAACATCACAGTCACTAGTGAGATGGTTGTGGAGCAGATAGACAGACTGAAGCAAAATAAGTCGCCGGGTCCTGATGAGGTTTTTTCAAGGGTTCTTAAGGAATGCAAAATGGAACTATGTGAACCATTTACTAACATTTTTAATTTATCTCTTCAAACAGGTGTAGTGTCTGATATGTGGAAGATGGCTAATGTAATTCCTATTTTTAAAACAGTGGACAAGTCGTTACCGTCAAATTACAGCCCAATAAGCCTGACCTCAATTGTAGGCAAATTACTAGAGTCAATTAGAGCTGAGATTATAAGAAGCCATCTCGATAAGCATAGCTTGATTAATGATACTCAGCATGGATTCACAAGAGGCCGGTCTTGTCTAACTAATTTATTAACTTTCTTCAGTAAGGCTTTTGAGGCTGTTGACCACGATAAAGAATTTGATATTATTTACTTAGATTTTAGTAAGGCTTTTGATAGAGTTCCGCACCATAGACTGTTAAAGAAAGTGGCAGCTCATGGCATTGGGGTAAAAGTGCTCTCGTGGATCGAGTCATGGCTCACTGACAGGAAGCAGAGAATGTCCATAAATGGGGTTAAATCCGAGTGGGGATCTGTAACAAGTGGCGTTCCACAGGGATCAGTCTTGGGCCCGTTGTTGTTTATAATATATATCAATGATCTTGATGAGGGAATTACTAGTGATATGAGCAAATTCGCCGATGACACAAAGATAGGTAGGATAATTGATTCAAACGTAGATGTTATGGAACTTCAGGAGGATTTAAACAAACTCTATTCTTGGTCAGAAAAGTGGCAGATGCAGTTCAATGTAGATAAATGCAAGGTTCTGAAGCTTGGGAGTGCCCATAACCCTAGCACTTATAAGTTAAATGATGTAGAACTTAGCCATACAGATTGCGAAAAGGACTTGGGGGTTATGGTGAGCAGCAACCTTAAACCAAGACAGCAATGCCTAAGCGTACTTAATAAGGCAAATAGATTACTGGGATTAATATCAAGAAGCGTAAGCAACAGAAATCCAGAGGTCATACTGTAGCTTTATACATCATTAGTAAGGCCTCACTTAGATTATGCAGCTCAGTTCTGGTCTCCATATTACAGAATGGACATAAATTCGTTAGAAAACATTCAGCGTAGGATGACTAAATTAATACATAGCATTAGAAATCTTCCTTATGAAGAAAGATTGAAGACTCTTAAGTTACATTCACTTGTTAGACGAAGAATGAGGGGAGACCTGATCGAAGTGTATAAGTGGAAGATAGGTATTAATAAAGGGGATATTAATAAGGTCTTGAGGATGTCTCTCCAAGAGAGAACCCGCAGTAATGGATTTAAATTAGATAAGTTTAGATTTAGAAAGGACATAGGAAAGTATTGGTTTGGAAATAGGGTAGTTGACGAGTGGAACAGTCTACCTAGTTGGGTTATTGAGGCTGGGACTTTGGGTAGTTTCAAATTTAGGTTGGATAAGTACATGAGTGGGAGGGGTTGGATTTGAGTGGGATTTTCACATCAGAGCTTATTTCTTGGGTGGCATTGAAAATTGGGTTGGGCAAATGTTTTTTTAGTGGGATGAATTGTAAAGGACCTGCCTAGTATGGGCCAATAGGCCTCCTGCATTGTTCCTCCTCTATGTTCTTATGTTCGTTATATATATATATATATATATATATATATATATATATATATATATATATCTATATATATATATATATATATATTCACATATATATATATTTACCACGAAGGAATGGTATTAAATCAATAACAACACTGTGAGTAGTCGAGGATTCGAACCCATGTCTTTTGGCCAGCCCCATGGTGACCGAAAATCACACATGACGCTCTAACCCACAGGACCACGCAATTCTACAAGAATCACGCACCCAGCAGAGGTAGGTGTTTTACCTTGATCTGAGGACTTATGGTGGTGTCGGTGCCTCTGAGTTAATTTCATTCTACTCCCCATTTGGTGTACCAGCCTCCACGAGCATTATTTTATATTATAACCACGAACGAGTGGTACTGAATCAATAACACTGCGACTAGCCGAGGATTCGAATCCATGTCGATTTGGCCCGCCCCATGGTGAGCGAAAATCTCACACAACACTCGGATCACGGTAAAACACCTATCTCTGCTGGGTGCGTGACGTTATAAGTTATAATACCATCCTGGACTTCACCTTACGAAACAGACAAAGCAAATGCGATAATAATTATGGACAAGGAAGATTATAGTGGAGAAATAAAAATGTTAGAAGTGGCAACTCAGGTGCAACATAAACTGAGTTGCCAGTGACCATCTCAGTAGCTTCTTACTGGATCCTTTATAATTTTCCATAAATAAAAAATCCAAATACTGAAATAATTTATGATCTGCTTTAAGTAATTTAAACAAACCATAGAAATATTTCGCACCTCAAACGACCGTACCATCGTTCAGTCATTTAGTAGTGTGTTTGATGTAGTTGTAAGGAAGAAAAATCTTTCAGTGATATCTGAAAACTTCAGTAAGGAATCATTAGAAAAGATTAACAGTTGGATGATATATTACAGTGGTATTACAGAGCAAACAAGTTCTTCATCAGTCATTTTAAGAAATAATTAAGCAAAGGTATCTTATTGGACTATATTCTTTATAATACTGTGTAACCTTACGGTTCTTCCACATTATTATTATAATCAAGGGGGAAGCACTAAACCCGTATGATTATACAGCGCCTTTGGGGAGATGTGGAAGGTATTCGAGCTTAATTCAAGGAACTGGAGCACAGATCCAATTCCTTAGATGAAGATCCCCTCACCGGCGTCAAGGAACCTCCGCTGAGGGAACAGTTCATCCATAACACTGCAGAGACTCTAACTAAAAATTGGGTAATAACATGTGGCATCCATATAATATATTACAGATATTATCACAATAGCAAGATGCATTTGGAAGGATGGATGTTAATGTTGCAGTTTATGTAACTGTAGTGTAATCATGTCTCTGGCAAGACAGGGATGGAGTGAATGATGGTGAAAGATTTTCATTTTCCGGCCACCCTGCCTTGGTGGGAAACGGCCAGTGTTTTAGTAATATAATGAACATTTTGAAAGGTCTTTAAGAACCATCTCTATTAGTCTAATATATGAGTCTAATATATGAGTAAGTCACACGAGAAATAACACGATTTAAGTACGAAGACATATGGTAACTACTCGAAGTATAAACAGCTTTCTGACAGTATAAACCAGAACGAGTAGCCACACTATTATCCTCGTAACGGGGCGATAACTGGTAAATATATTATCGATTTATGTAATATTACCACACCAAGTTTTAGTTAAAAGAAAGAGATGAGAAGGCAGTTAAAGTTATGTTATATTTCTGATCATCCCTTTAACGAGGAATATTAAAACATAAAATCTCTCCCCTCGTTCTTCCTCTCTTTCCCTCTCGCCGTTATTTTTTCTCTCTCTGGGGTAGCAAATAGTGATTAACACAGACAAAACTCTAAGAAAAAATGCATAGGCAGTATCCAGGACTTTTATAAATGAGACAGTTCATCAACCAGTTATTTTTTCAGTCCTTTACAGTGAATATATAGAAGTTTATATTGTGGGTTAGCTGGTGCAGATGTTGGAGTGTGGAGGTAAGTGATGGTTGGTGCAGCTAAGTGATGGTTGGTGGAGCTAGGTGATGGTTGGTGGAGCTAGGTGATGGTGGAGCTAGGTGATGGTTGGTGGAGCTAGGTGATGGTTGGTGGAGCTAGGTGATGGTTGGTGGAGCTAGGTGATGGTGGAGCTAGGTGATGGTTGGTGGAGCTAGGTGATGGTTGGTGCAGCTAGGTGATGGTTGGTGGAGCTAGGTGATGGTTGGTGGAGCTAGGTGATGGTTGGTGGAGCTAGGTGATGGTTGGTGGAGCTAGGTGATGGTTGGTGCAGCTAGGTGATGGTTGGTGGAGCTAGGTGATGGTTGGTGGAGCTAGGTGATGGTTGGTGGAGCTAGGTGATGATTGGTGGAGCTAGGTGATGGTTGGTGGAGCTAGGTGATGGTTGGTGCAGCTAGGTGATGGTTGGAAGAGCTAGGTGATGGTTGGTGGAGCTAGGTGATGGTTAGTGGAGCTAGGTGATGGTTGGTGGAGCTAGGTGATGGTTGGTGCAGCTAGGTGATGGTTGGTGGAGCTAGGTGATGGTTGGTGCAGCTAGGTGATGGTTAGTGGAGCTAGGTGATGGTTGGTGGAGCTAGGTGATGGTTGGTGCAGCTAGGTGATGGTCAGCTAGGTGATGGTTGGTGGAGCTAGGTGATGGTTGGTGCAGCTAGGTGATGGTTGGTTCAGCTAGGTGATGGTTGGTGGAGCTAGGTGATGGTTGGTGGAGCTAGGTGATGGTTGGTGGAGCTAGGTGATGGTTGGTGCAGCTAGGTGATGGTTGGTGGAGCTAGGTGATGGTTGGTGCAGCTAGGTGATGGTTGGTGGAGCTAGGTGATGGTTGGTGCAGCTAGGTGATGGTGCAGCTAGGTGATGGTTGGTGCAGCTAGGTGATGGTTGGTAGAGCTAGGTGACAGTAGAGCTAGGTGATGGTTGGTGCAGCTAGGTGATGGTTGGTGAAGCTAGGTGATGGTTGGTGGAGCTAGGTGATGGTTGGTGGAGCTAGGTGATGGTTGGTGGAGCTAGGTGATGGTTGGTGATGGTTGGTGCAGCTAGGTGATGGTTGGTGAAGCTAGGTGATGGTTGGTGGAGCTAGGTGATGGTTGGTGGAGCTAGGTGATGGTTGGTGGAGCTAGGTGATGGTTGGTGGAGCTAGGTGATGGTTGGTGGAGCTAGGTGATGGATGGTGCAGCTAGGTGATGGTTGGTAGGTGATGGTTGGTGGAGCTAGGTGATGGTTGGTGGAGCTAGGTGATGGTTGGTGGAGGTGATGGTTGGTGGAGCTAGGTGATGGTTGGTGCAGGTGATGGTTGGTGCTAGGTGATGGTTGGTGGAGCTAGGTGATGGTTGGTGCAGCTAGGTGATGGTTGGTGAAGCTAGGTGATGGTTGGTGGAGCTAGGTGATGGTTGGTGGAGCTAGGTGATGGTTGGTGGAGCTAGGTGATGGTTGGTGCAGCTAGGTGATGGTTGGTGGAGCTAGGTGATGGTTGGTGGAGCTAGGTGATGGTTGGTGCAGCTAGGTGATGGTTGGTGGAGCTAGGTGATGGTTGGAGCTAGGTGATGGTTGGTGGAGCTAGCTAGGTGATGGTTGGTGAAGCTAGGTGATGGTTGGTGGAGCTAGGTGATGGTTGGTGGAGCTAGGTGATGGTTGGTGGAGCTAGGTGATGGTTGGTGGAGCTAGGTGATGGTTGGAGGAGCTAGGTGATGGTTGGTAGAGCTAGGTGATGGTTGGTAGAGCTAGGTGATGGTTGGTGGAGCTAGGTGATGGTTGGTGGAGCTAGGTGATGGTTGGTGGAGCTAGGTGATGGTTGGTGGAGCTAGGTGATGGCTGGTGCAACTAGGTGATGGTTGGTGGAGGTGGGTGATGGTTGGTGCAGCTAGGTGATGGTTGGTGCAGCTAGGTGATGGTTGGTGGAGCTAGGTGATGGTGGAGCTAGGTGATGGTTGGTGGAGCTAGGTGATGGTTGGTGCAGCTAGGTGATGGTTGGTGCAGCTAGGTGATGGTTGGTGCAGCTAGGTGATGGTTGGTGGAGCTAGGTGATGGCTGGTGCAACTAGGTGATGGTTGGTGGAGCTAGGTGATGGTTGGTGCAGCTAGGTGATGGTTGGAGCTAGGTGATGGTTGGTGAAGCCAGGTGATGGTTGGTGGAGCTAGGTGATGGTTGGTGGAGCTAGGTGATGGTTGGTGGAGCTAGGTGATGGTTGGTGGAGCTAGGTGATGGTTGGTGGAACTAGGTGATGGTTGGTGGAGCTAGGTGATGGTTGGTGGAGCTAGGTGATGGCTGGTGCAACTAGGTGATGGTTGGTGGAGCTAGGTGATGGTTGGTGGAGCTAGGTGATGGTTGATAGAGCTAGGTGATGGTTGGTGGAGCTAGGTTATGGTTGGTGGAGCTAGGTGATGGCTGGTGCAGCTAGGTGATGGTTGGTGCAGCTAGGTGATGGTTGGTGCAGCTAGGTGATGGTTGGTGGAGCTAGGTGATGGTTGATAGAGCTAGGTGATGGTTGGTGGAGCTAGGTGATGGTTGGTGGAGCTAGGTGATGGTTGATGGAGCTAGGTGATGGTTAGTGGAGCTAGGTGATGGTTGGCGGAGCTAGGTGATGGTTGGTGCAGCTAGGTGATGGTTGGTGGAGCTAGGTGATTGTTGGTGGAGCTAGGTGATGGTTGGTGCAGCTAGGTGATGGTTGGTGGAGCTAGGTGATGGTTGAAGATAAGTGATGGCTGGTGGAGTTGGTTGATGGTTGGTGGAGCTAGGTTATGGTTGCTAGAGCTAGGTTATGGTTGCTAGAGCTAGGTGATGGTTGCTAGAGCTAGGTGATGGTTGATGGAGCTAGGTGATGGTTGGTGGAGCTGGGTGATAGTTGCTAGAGCTAGGTGATGTTTGCTAGAGCTAGGTGATAGTTGGTGCAGCTAGGTGATGGTTGGTGAAGCTAGGTGATGGCTGGTGGAGCTGGGTGATGGTTGGTGGAGCTAGGTGATGGTTGGTGGAGCTAGGTGATGGTTGGTGGAGCTAGGTGATGGTTGGTGGAGCTAGGTGATGGTTGGTGCAGCTAGGTGATGGTTGGTGGAGCTAGGTGATGGTTGGTGCAGCTAGGTGATGGTTGGTGGAGCTAGGTGATGGTTGGTGGAGCTAGGTGATGGTTGGTGGAGCTAGGTGATGGTTGGTGCAGCTAGGTGATGGTTGGTGGAGCTAGGTGATGGTTGGTAGAGCTAGGTGATGGTTGGTGCAGCTAGGTGATGGTTGGAGCTAGGTGATGGTTGGTGAAGCTAGGTGATGGTTGGTGGAGCTAGGTGATGGTTGGTGGAGCTAGGTGATGGTTGGTGGAGCTAGGTGATGGTTGGTGGAGCTAGGTGATGGTTGGTGGAGCTAGGTGATGGTTGGTGGAGCTAGGTGATGGTTGGTAGAGCTAGGTGATGGTTGGTGGAGCTTGGTGATGATGGTTGCTAGAGCTAGGTGATGGTTGCTAGAGCTAGGTGATGGTTGCTAGAGCTAGGTGATGGTTGATGGAGCTAGGTGATGGTTGGTGGAGCTGGGTGATAGTTGCTAGAGCTAGGTGATGTTTGCTAGAGCTAGGTGATAGTTGGTGCAGCTAGGTGATGGTTGGTGAAGCTAGGTGATGGCTGGTGGAGCTGGGTGATGGTTGGTGGAGCTAGGTGATGGTTGCTAGAGCTAGGTGATGGTTGCTAGAGCTAGGTGATGGTTGGTGGAGCTTGGTGATGATGGTTGCTAGAGCTAGGTGATGGTTGCTAGAGCTAGGTGATGGTTGCTAGAGCTAGGTGATGGTTGGTGAAGCTAGGTGATGGCTGGTGGAGCTGGGTGATGGTTGGTGGAGCTAGGTGATGGTTGCTCGAGCTAGGTGATGGTTGCTAGAGCTAGGTGATGGTTGCTAGAGCTAGGTGATGGTTGCTAGAGCTAGGTGATGGTTGGAGGTAGCTGGTGGATGGTATCCAAGGCTATGTCATAGTGTTCCAGTAGTTGTGAGAGACTGAAGCGACCTGTTCTAAGCCTCTGCCGTCCTGGGTTGTGTATTTGTTGAGTGTCTTGGTGGTTAGTGATCTTATTTTTGTCAACTCTCTCAAGATGCTGTCTGTAACTTTTTGGAGTGGATTGAGCTATATCCGTTGTTTCCAGTGACTGTGGGATGACCCCCGTGTATAGCCTCCGTCTCCATAGAATATTTATGGCAACCAAAAGGGATTTATCGTAGTTCTTGATGAACACGGAATTCCATGAGTCTTGGACTGGGGCAGAGTGAATGGGTATGTCCTTAATTGATTTTACATAGTTAAGTGGTGTTAGGGTTATTTCAGATAAACTGGAAACCAAATTTTGAATCCCCCTCAAAAAAAAAAAAATGTTGACGACCCTTAGTGTGATTAGCGGTTCACTAAACATTGAGTCACATTGGTACTTCGGTGCCTCACGTTATAAGTCCCAAACTGGAAGTGATTTTTGCCCTAGATTTGGAATAAGAAAATTATTTTGGATTGTTTCAATTTTATTTATTTTTTTCAATTTCATTTATTGCTAATTTTCCACATGTTTATTCATAATCAGTTTAGAATCAAATTTCACCCCTTGGAAATCCACCTCAACACAGTGTTTCAACATTTTCCCATTCATTCTTACCACTGCTCCAGCATTAACATTATGGTGCCTTGAGGCCATCATCATTTGTATATTCTTAGAGACAAATGTAACCTACCATGGATTTCCCAAGGCAGAAATAACTGTAAGCTGGAGACTAATGTACCTGCGAGCAGCTGGCGTTTCCTCTCATGGAGAAGTTAATGTCAGAGTACAGTCACATTCATAGGCATTGGATTCTGGGATGAGATTAAGAACATTGAAATAGACAATCTCGCTCTTATTTACATTTAGAAACCTTTTTATTGTTATGAGACATTCTGGTAAGGAACAGGATGGAGTTGGAGCCATCTGTGACCAGCGATGTCATTTGGTCAACTGACTATTTCATTGATGTCCTTATGTTGTGCGAAAATGATGAAGCGATGTTCTGGAGTAAGATACAGCCAGACTGTAGATGCTGTTTGCTGCTCGTCTTCTTATTTAGAAGCTCACTGCTCGTTGTCCTAGGAGTGAAGCCAAGTGTGGTACTTTGACAATATTGGCACTATATGTAACAGTAAGGCCACCCACATCCCTCTTGATAGATCTATCCAGGATGAGTCTAGGCGAGAGATAAGCCGTCTTTCTCTGTCCTCTATTCTGTCAAGAAGTAGCAGATGAGACGGGGAGCAGGCACTCCAAGAAAGTGTAGCATACTCAAGATAGTGAATGAACTTGTGCTCGTACAGAATCTTGCAACCTCTACTGTCAAGAAAATGGGAGATACGTCTAATGCTGTAAGCTTCCTGGCTACTTTGCTAGATTTACAACGTGGTTCTTCATAGTCAGTTTAGAGTCAAATTTCACCACAAGGATATCAACTTCATTCCCTGGTGCCACCACTCTCCCATTGCTCCAGTATTACCATCATGGGGCCTAGAGACCATTATCATTTGTGTTTTCTCAGGAGCAAATGTGGTCTGCCATCGTTTTCTATAGGCTGATATAGCTGTAAGTTTGTGATTAATGTAACATAGAGAAACTGGTATTTCCTCTCTTAATAAGTAAATATCAGAGTACAGTCGTCTGCATATGATTGGGATTCTGGAATGAGATGAAGATGGCCATTGAAGTAGACATTCCATAACAAATACCCAATCACATTTCCCTGTGGCACATTTACTTGCTGCCTCTCTCCCTTTCAGAACTACGCTTAGAGATCTACATTGAAGATAATCATTGAGGAGACGTAATGTAGAGCCGGCGATTCGAAGTGCTTGCAGTTTTGCCATGAGTCCCTTGTACCATACTCCATAGAAAGCACCAGCAATATCCAAGGCTACTACACAGCAGCTGACTTTGGATTCATCCAGTGGAGAGTTTAACAGCAGATTAGCAGCAGATTGACCTTTTCTGAAGCCATATGACGGTCACAAAGAAGCTATTAGTAGTCGAAAAACGCTGTCATCTGACGTGAGATTATTGTCTCAAGAATCTTGCCAGTGATTGACAAGAGTGACACTGATCGGCAGTTGGTGATTTTTGCTCTGCTCCTCTTTTTGTGAATAGGGACTACATTTCCCTCTAAAGAAGGCCATTTACCGATAGATACAAGTTAGAGGTGCTGCTAGCTGGTCTGCATGTATACTCGGCAATCTTCGGGCCAGCTTATATGGGCCTACAGTCTTTTCCTGGTCCAGCGATTTAAGAAGATACACTTCATCCTACATTGTCACAAGTGACAATTTTGATACAGTTCCTGCGGCTAGCCAAGGATTCGGCAGAGGGGTCAGCTCTCTTCTGACTGCTGGTAGAGATGGTTCCATTCTGCCGATTTAGAGGTATAATAATTTCATCAGGTGAATAACAATGTCGGCCTTTAACTAAGGACCACCAGGTTTTGGAGCCCACTCTACCTGGCCCCAGCTTTCTTTTTGTGTCAGCCTCCCATCTAGAGATGGGCCACTATTTTTACTTCTTCCATTTGCCTACAGGCTTGCCTGTGCAGGTTACTGTTATAGATAGTGGAATGCCTCTTATACCTTATCCAAGCCTTTTACTTAACAGTAACAGCCTCTCGACAACGAAAGCCGAGCCAAGGTTGATCTCTAGGCTTCGTCACATATTCCCAGTGAGGAATGTGTTCTCGTTGTAGATTAGGATATGTTCAGTAAACGCATTCACTTGGTTGTCAACATCACCCTGGAGAAGACCATTCCAGTCGGAGTTGGCAAACTCAGAGCAAAGGGCCGAGCAGTTTACTCTTTCCCACAGCCAGATCCTGCGAGTAGATCCTTTATCTCCTGTTGGAATTCTCAATGTCATACAGACAGCCTTGTGGTCAGACGATCCATCATAGTCAATGGCTTGGCAAGTTACTATACTTTCCGATAGATCACTCACTTCCGGGTCGAGGGAAGGGCCAGAGATGTGAGTAGGGAAATCAACAAAGTTTGTCGTGTCACAAGGCAAGAAAGAAAAAAAAATCCCCCCTCAATCCCTCCCTTCCCCCTTCTTCCCCCCTCTCTTTCTTTCTCTCTCTCTGTCTGTCTCTCTCTGTCTGTCTCTGTCTGTCTCTCTCTCTCTCTCTCTCTCTCTCTCTCTCTCTCTCTCTCTCTCTCTCTCTCTCACTTTTTAGATATTCACTCATCTTCTAAGCCTTCTAATGGCAATAAGATGGTAGACGACGTCTGTAAAGAGAGTGAATTCAGTTTATCTCACATGACACTAGCACTTATGACACTAACACACATGATACTACCGCATAAGACACTAGCACATATCACTACCGCATATAACAGTAGCACATAAGACAGTACCACATATGACACTCTCACAGATGACACTAGTACATGTCATTAGCACATCTGACACTAGCACATATGCCACTAGCACATATGTCACTAGCACATATGCCGGTAGCACACATGTACTAATGTACATGATACTAGCACATAGGCATTAGTACAGTCAAGCATCTAAATTACTTGATGTACCTTGACCTGTACTTCTTGGAACACAGGCGAGAAAGATACTTCGTAATTTACACCAGGAAAATCCTTGAGGGACTAGTCCCAAATCTACACACGGAAATCACTCCTTACGAAAGAAATGACTCGGCAGGCGAGGCTTGGTCCTGGACAGGGCTGCGTGGGCGTTGATCCCAGAAACACCCTCCAGGTAGACTAACACATATGCCACTAACACATATGCCACTAACACATATGCCATTTATTGTGAATTATTATGTGAGCAAATCACCTGCACGAGGCTTGTAGGGAATTTTCTGAATTATTACCTGCAAGTAATTTGGGAGAGGTAAGTGGGACTTAAGTCACAGTAGGTCGCTGAACTGTAAGTCCCTCGATGCCCACTCCCTACCACTCTAAAAAAGCTAGACCTGACATTAAATTAATAATTACAATACTAATACCAATAATGGTAAAATATAAAATAATGTGGAGTACATATGATTAGGATTGCTGGGTACACAAAAGAAATTGGTATTAACACTTACCATTTAATTACTGGAATACAGTGCTGATGGAAGCAAACCTTACACTAGCAGCTAAAATTTACGATGGTTAACACAAAACTACTGTACATTATGGGTAAGTGTCACTTAGCTGAGGTGTGCTCCTGGAAGAATTAGTGTCCTATATTTTTCTGTCCTGGTTGCCGAATTTTAAGGGTTTTCCACGTTATTTATCCAAATTCTTCAGTAGGAACATGTTAGCAATTTGTACATTACGGATTGTGGCGGTGATATATACCAATTGCCCTTCGAGAACACCTGATTGCATTGCACGATTCAGTTCAGTGCTCACATATTAAATTCAATATGGCGTCCCTCCTACAGCGTCACTACTCGGCTGTTCTGCCTCCCCCCTCCCCCCCTCACTCGATGCTATTTGGACAATAGCATCACATTTTAATGCAAAATTATTATATTCATTTACAGGATCAACATTTAGGAAATTAAGTAAATAATTTTCACACCACTAGCACATACGCCACTAGCACATACGCCACTAGCACATACGCCACTAGCACATATGTCACGTCACTAGCATATACACCACTAACACATACATGCCACTAGCACATAAGCCTCTAGTACATACGCCACTAGCACATACGCCACTAGCACATATGCCACTAGCACATATGTCACTAGCACATACACCACTAACACATACATGCCACTAGCACATAAGCCACTAGCACATACGCCTCTAGCACATACGCCACTAGCACATATGCCACTAGCACATACGCCACTAGCACATACGCCACTAGCACATACGCCTCTAGCACATACGCCACTAGCATATACACTAACACATACGCCACTAACACATACGCCACTAACACATACGTAACTAGCATATGTGACACTAGCACATACGACACTAGCACATATGCCACTAGCACATACGCCTGTAGCACATACGCCACTAGCACATATGCCACTAGCGTATACACTAACATATACGCCTCTAGCACATACGCCACTAGCACATATGCCACTAGCATATACACCACTAACACATACATGCCACTAGCACATACGCCACTAGCACATACGCCACTAGCATATACGCTAACACATACGCCACTAACACGTCACTAGCACATGTGACACTAGCACATACGACACTAGTAGAGTGCAGTAACACATACGTCACTAGCACATGTGACACTAGCACATACGACACTAGTAGAGTGCAGTAACACATACGTCACTAGCACATATGACACTAGCACATACGCCTCTAGCACATACGCCACTAGCATATACGCCACTAGCATATACACTAACATATACGCCACTAACACGTCACTAGCATATGTGACACTAGCACATACGCCACTAACACGTCACTAGCATGTGTGACACTAGCACATACGCCACTAGCACATATGCCACTAGCATATACACTAACACATACGCCACTAACACATACGTCACTAGCACATGTGACACTAGCACATACGACACTAGTAGAGTGCAGTAACACATACGCCACTAGCACATGTGACACTAGCACATACGACACTAGTAGAGTGCAGTAACACATACGTCACTAGCACATGTGACACTAGCACATACGACACTAGTAGAGTGCAGTAACACATACGTCACTAACACATGTGACACTAGCACATACGACACTAGTAGAGTGCAGTAACACATACGCCACTAACACGTCACTAGCACATGTGACACTAACATATACGACACTAACACGTCACTAGCACATGTGACACTAGCACATACGACACTAGTAGAGTGCAGTAACACATACGTCACTATCACGTCACTAGCACATGTGACACTAGCACATACGACACTAGTAGAGTGCAGTAACACATACGCCATTATCACGTCACTAGCACATGTGACACTAGCACATACGACACTAGCAGAGAGCAGTAACACATACGCCACTAACACGTCACTAGCACATGTGACACTAGCACATACGACACTAGTAGAGTGCAGTAACACATACGCCACTAACACCTCACTAGCACATGTGACACTAACATATACGACACTAACACGTCACTAGCACATGTGACACTAACATATACGACACTAACACGTCACTAGCACATGTGACACTAACATATACGACACTAACACGTCACTAGCACATGTGACACTAACATATACGACACTAACACGTCACTAGCACATGTGACACTAACATATACGTCACTAACACGTCACTAGCACATGTGACACTAACATATACGACACTAACACGTCACTAGCACATGTGACACTGACATATACGTCACTAACACGTCACTAGCACATGTGACACTAACATATACGACACTAACACGTCACTAGCACATGTGACACTGACATATACGTCACTAACACGTCACTAGCACA